>NC_030421.2:5877500-5930000 GCF_001660625.3 Ictalurus punctatus | reverse complement strand
TAGTTTATTTACATCTTCTAGTCGTGGTGGGTTGGAGTTCACACTCACATGCACTGTTGAACCTGCTCGAAAATCCCTCTGCATCCCAGAGGCCTAAAATACCTACACGTCCTCATCATATGGGTGTCAGATGCGTTGGGAGATCTTGTCATCTTCACTCGTTTCCTGTTTTCACTTCAGTTATTGACAGCTGCATACCCATTTTTACCAAACCACTGTTTCACTGTTTTCCTCCGGTTCTCATTCCTTCCTCCCACACCTCTCTCTCCATCTACAGTACAGTCCTCTATCTATATCTCTCTCTTTCTTCTCCACACCACATTGCAGATGCCTCCTTTTCCACACATCTCCTTTCACTCTTTCAGTCCCCAGGTGCAGGCACATACTGATACTCCAAAACGTGTTTTTTTTCTTCTTCTCATTTATCTTTTGTGAAATTACTTTTTTTTTTCTTCTTTTTTTTTTCTGAGTATATCTCAACTCCTTGACCTTCATTCATTTTTAAAAGAGAAGCTCAGAGGCAATCTTGCCTTTGGTTGGTAGATGTTAGAAGATGGATGGTAGTTTCCCCCCTTGGCCATGGCTCTGAATTTGGTGAGCCGTAGGAAGAGACGTGGAAGGCCCCCTTTGCTTCTCCTTCCTCCTCTTGCTTTAGATTGCGACCTAGCTCTCCGAACTGCCTAACCACAAACCAGATAGTCAGTACCCAGAGGTCTTTGCAGCAGTCTTTTCTCTCTCTCTCCCTCTTTCACGCTTAGCACAGGAAGTCGCCAAAATTGGTTTGGGGGTTAGGGGGTGGGGGTGCTTGATAGCATCCCCTTTTTGCACATTCGAATCAGGCCAGTGTAAGTGTGAAACTCAGTGAGAAAAAAAAAAGAAGCATGTCTTTTGTATTTGATGTTCAAAACACAACTGTACCTCTTCTACTGTTGGCTTTTGGTTTGTGTTTAACAAAAGCAGGCATAGGCTGCGTTGTCAAAATGATCCCCCGTCCAGATCTGCCAAGCCTGTGTCGGATTACAGTGCCGGCTCAATCCACCGTTTGTTCTCTTTAGCTCTCCAACGCAACTGGAGGTGGATCGGCTTGAAAATGCAACCCCTATATATCCCACCATTTTACCACTCTGTGTACCAATTTACTCACCAATTTGGCTTTTTAGGTCGCGGCAAATCGGCACGGCGTTATCGACGACGCCAGTTGTCAAAAATGCTTTTTTACACCAGACAAGATTCATGACTTGAAGTCAGAAGTATCTGGGGTACAGGTCACTTTATATTTCACCTTTATTCTGAGAATACATCTATTATTTGTTCAGAGTGCATGTGTAGTGTGTAGTACACTATTGACTCGTAACACCAATGGATGGAGTGGCCTTGTTCTCCTGTGGCTTTTTGCGAATGGGGCCATTTCCGCGGTATGGTGAGGAAAAGCTGCCCAAACAAATGGAGCTAGATGGGCCTGAAAGTGACACCGTAACCACATATACCTCTATTTGACCAAGTCGTTTGCAATTTAGTGAACCAATTAGACTATTCGGGTTATATCAAATCAGCACGAAGAGGCAGCGCTTTAAAAATAAGGAAGTTGACAAAAAAAGGCTTTTTCACACGAGTCAGGATTCATATCGTGTTTAGTACAAAAGGAGATCCTTGATGTCAGAAGTGTCTATCACTTTATATTTAACCTTAGTTCTGGGAATCTCTGAACACATCTTTCTCCAGTCCATTTTGGTCCAGATCTCATGAGCATGTGTAGGATTACTGTTGACTTGTACCAGAATGGCCATGTTCTCCTGATGGAGGCATTTCTATGGTCGAATGAGGAAAAGCCACACCCGCCGGTAGAACTGGCTGAGGCTTAAAAATGCCACTACTACATGTCCCACTATTTGACCTCTTTGTGTACCATTTTGCTCACCAATTTGAGTTTTCAGGTCATGGTAAATCAGCACAAAGTGGTATCACTTTAAAAATAAGGACGTTGGTACACCAGTCAAGACTTATGATGCTTTTATCACAGAAGAACAGCTGTGGAGCCAAGCTTGGAATTAAGGTCACTCTTTCTCATGGGAACGAACTAATCTCTGAATACATCTATCTCTTTTGCTCATCACTACCCTCTGTATCTTGTCTTTCACAAGCTTGTTGTCAACTTGACTCTTGTGCAAATCTCTCAAATCTGTGCAGGATTACACTGTTGGCTCAAACCACCACTTGATAGAGAGGCTTTGTGAAAGGGGGCATGTCTGCGTTCAGGACTAGTGGTGCTGGATAGGCTTGAAAGTCCCACCAGTACATATCCCTCGATTTCTTCTCTTTGTTTTCTATTTATCTCACCAAGTAGGCTTTTCAGGTCACCACAAAATCAGCATGAAGAGGGAGCATGCTTCTTTTTCAGGGTGTGTCCTCTCCAATGGTTCAAAAGGCCAGAAGAGACAAACCCCCATTCTACCAGACAGGAAAAACTGGAATAAGTCTCATTCACAGTTGCACAATAGTCCTGGAGAAATCTCTGGTGCCAAATAACAAACAACAGAGCAGCAACTGTGTAAAAAAATGCAATGCCCCTGTGCAGGAAACTTGCTCTGTTTGATAAGTTCAGGCATAAACTCACAGCCCTTTATGGCACTCCAGTGTAACTGACAGAACTCATTGGCAAATGATCAAGGACTCTGTTGCTTGAATCATGTGCAACTCTGGAAAAAAAAAAAAACACAAACAAACATGAAACTGAAGTGCAGATCACCTCTTGTTAGCACTGGTTACGAAATGCACACTATTTTCAAGGTAAGCAAAGATGTTGCTTTGGAGATTCAGGGTTATACAATGCTTTGGAAACATTCACAGACTTAAAAAAAAAAAAAAAACCCAACAAAAAACACACCTCAGAACTGAAGTAAAGAGTGACGTTCTTTAGAGTGGTCAAATATTTGGTTGCTTTTCATTCCTATTACACTGTATTCGTTTTCAACAATTTTGAACAATTTGCTTTGAGAAATCTCCTAATTGGCAACCAGGTTCCTAACAAAGCTGAATTTTTGATAAACCCTACATTCATTATTAAGTTAGACTCAATCCCTGAGTTTTCAATGACTTTTCACTCGGAAAAAACAAAACAAAAACAAAAACAAAAAAAAATACACAAAGTGCACTCTTCAAGAACCTTCAGGGAAGGGTTTATGAACATATTTATGAGAACATCCATGCATCTTCTCTCCAATTAAACTAATATTAAGTTGATAGAAGTTTATTTTTTTGCCTGAGAGATAGTGGTTACATTAAGGAAGTTATATATATAAAAAAAACAACAAAAAAAAAAACAACAAAGAGAGGCCATAAATGCTTCACTTCATTCAAGGCTCGTGAGACATTTACCACAGAAGGAAAGCCAGAAGCACGTTTCAAGTGTTGGGTACAGGTCATTTATATTTAGCCCAGTTTCTGAGAATGGACTAACCTGTGAATGCATCTTTCTCTGACTTTTTCTTTTTCTCACCATTATCCCCTGTCTCTAGTGTTTTCTAGCTAACTTAAAAAAAAAACAAAAAAAAAGACAACTATATATATATATATATATATATATATATATATATATATATATATATATATATATATATATATATATATATATATATATAATATTTGTTTATGTTTTTGGTGGTTCTAAACTAGTTAGCGTAGCATGGGACTGATCCAAGTTCACGAATTAATGTCAAATCTGTGTTAAACCTCAGGGAGTCTGTGTTAGACGGCTCTGCAAGACCGGAGCAGAGCCAGCATTTGGGTCGAGCTCCTACAATCAAAGCGAAGCAAAAAAGGCAGTTAAAGAGATAAACTTCACCCTCCAGGATATGAGTCATGTGCATGCTCGATCAGCTCAGCTAAGTCTAGAAAACAAAAGAAGAATGTCTCAAGCGAGATCACAAAAGAAGAAAGAGGGTAGTGCAGGAGATACAACTGCACAAGTGACATCTTATCTTCACAATCGCAACCCCTTTTAATGCAGAAACAATGCACATTTCACATAACGCTGTGCATGCAGGTTTCTCTGAGGGGCTTCAGAAAGAGCACAGGCAGCACCGCAGCGTAAATCATGCCATCTGATGGCGGGCATAAGGGGATGCCAACTTTACAAACAAGACACAGATCGAGGAGATACCCATCGTCTGGCATTTGTGTGTGGTGAAGGGACCACAAGCGCATTCAAAGGTCAGCAATGGAAGCCACCATGATGTTGTTGTTATGGCACGAAAGCTACAGTTATCAGATCAAAAAAAAAAAAAAAAAAAAAAAAAAAAAAGAAGCTGCTACAACCTGGGTCATTAATAAACATGAAAAGAAAATCAATTAAAACATTTTCTTCTTGGACATAAAAATGATTCATCTTGTGAGACGTAAACTAAAAGCTTTCTACTTAGATGGTTCCTCAACGGTTCCTTAATCTTCAATCCAATTCAAACTGATGCACGTCCAACGCACATGCGCAGCTCGAAAGTCAGTTTATAAATCAGACACGAGAGCGTTTCTCTGTGTACTTTATTAAGCGCAGTTCAAACATGTCCTTCGTAATCCATAGCGTACAGTAGGTCAATAAACAGAAACATCAAACCAATCCATAATCGATGTTGAAAACGGGGACGAGTAGAAAAGCTGGATTCACATGTAGGCTCAGAAACGTACTGGTACGTTATACACAAGTTCACTACAAGACAAGGAGACAGGACGGTATGAAAAGACAAACTAATCAAAGGTTCAACTAGGAACAGGTGCATACATTAGGGAAAAGACTAATGATAGGACACGGGTGGAAACAGAAGCAAAAATTCAAACGAAAGCATCAGTATCATGAGGTGGGAAATTTATAGCCACAGTACGTATCCAGGTGTAGAAGAGTAAAGGGAAATGTTTAAGCAATGTTTAGTGCTGTTCAGTGTAAGCACATTGTGAATGTCTACGTCCTGGGATGAGTACAGGACGGTTTTTTATGATAACATCAACAGTTCTTAAGTACAAATCTACAGAAATCAGATGAAATTATCCACAGAAGTACGGGTAAGACTTTTCTACTTGGAACCCTTTATTCTATGATTCAACAAAGAACAGAACCCATCCAGAAATTTTCCACAGAAGGACAAAATTGAAGAACCTTTTAGAGTTCCACTCACCGTGGAAGCGTGAAGCTCGGAATTTTCGAGCAAAAAACTAAACAGAACAAAACATGTCTTTTGTTAGCAACAAGCTAGCCAGCAAACTGTGATGAATGATGTATGTTTTCCTCCTCAAAACAGTGAACGGTAGAGTCAGTATCATAGATCTCACAAGCGTATATATGTCATTATGTTGACTGATCTCATCGAGCAAATACGTGTAAATACACAGTATAACTCATTTCAAGATAAGAAGTGTTCATGTGTTTGTTCTTGTTGCTGTGAGCAGACATGTTGATTTGACGTCACTCCGTGGGTGAGTTGAACTTTCATTCATGAACTCAGAGCCTCAATGAGCTGTTACTGTAATGATTCAAAGGATTACAATACCTTTTCCCAGTTTTGTCGTTGTCCGCAAGTCCTGCCCGCAAGCCTGTTCTTCCCGTTACACAACCTCGAACAATACAAAACGGTGAAGCCAAACATGCGCTTACTATAACATGACGAATCCATACATCTTTTTGGTCACCCGTACCCATACCTTTACCCTTACCCTACGTTCCCAGGGTCCTATTTTCCCCAGTTCAATATTCTGTTAACACACATTAAGCAAACTAGAAGCTGACTGCTTTCCGAACTAATCAACACACTCACGAGAGTAAAAATTGGTTGTTTGCTTGGTTTTGTGCAAGCTAACCATATTAGCTACGTACGCTCACCACAAGCACAATCTCTGCTATTCCCTTCCGAGCTTCCTTTTTCTCCATGATCTCCGTAGACATATTTAATAAGAGGTTATTTGGAGGGTAAGATTATTTGAGCATCAAGAATAAGAATAAATGGGAAATGATTGCAAGTAGGAACTAAAACCGAGCGTGGAGAAACGTCGAAACGTCGTACCTCATGTGTCACTGGATCTGAGGATTGATTTGAGCCAATCGTTTGGATTTGGTGCAGTATCGTACCTAATTTTTGATGCCGGCATGGCATTGGAATCGGGGTTTTGTGTTGGCGCGCATGCACAGAAAGCCTCATTGCATTCGAGAGTAAAAATTAGGATTAGAGTTAGGTGTTTAATTGCACTGTAAGGTTGGTAAGTTCCTTAAGTATAGTTTAGTAAGTAACTAAAGAATAAAATGCCGCCTCTAACGTTGGGCTGCTCGTTTATAAATCAGAAAGTGACCCAGGGTGAAAATAAACCTTCTGAAGTCTAACCCTAGCAGGGATGGATCAGTGAGTCATGCCGAGAGTCAGACTCATTGATTCGAACCCAAGATTTACAGACACACTTTTCAAGCAGAGTACATTTCGGGACACATGGTCAATACATGACAAGCAGCACTGAGGTGAGGAGAATATTTAAATAGTCAAAGTGTTAATAAGCTCCAGGTGAGAAGGTTTAGTGACCATGACAACAAGTGTGACCAGTTGGACAGGTAATTTAAAGGGAATCTGTCCGCTCTATTAAAACCGGATAAGATTTCCTCGACGTATATCTGTTCAATAATGTTGCCTGTAGTAATTCTAATCGAGCTGCTCAGGATACTTGACGTCTCAGACATCACTCGGTCATCAAGCTAAAAAATCCCCCGCATGCTAAGTACATCTCTATTTAATACTATTTTATATGATGAGCTTGATGGGGGGAGTGGTTTGTCCTGGTCATTTTACACAAGCTAATATACGGGAAAATATTACCAGACGTATAAGCACGCTCAGCACGGATTCAACCAGGACTAAACATCCCAGAGGAAATGATAAGTTGTCATGTAGGACCTCCACCACTAGAGGCGCTACCTAGTCATAAATTAAATAGCTGTTTTTTGTGATTTCTGATGTTCGAGAACAATTTCCTGCTCGCTTGTGGTTACTTTTGTCTTTCAAGAAGAAAAAAAAAAGAAAGTCATTTAAACTTTTATGTAATAAAACTGCGTGTATGAATGAATGAATGCTCAGAATTGTATTCTTACGGTGAATCTTCTGATACGTCAGCTGAAATCCTGTATATGTTAGCCTTGAGATGTAACCTCCGTTAGTACACATGTCAGATTGGGGCAAGTTGACACATGTCTGCGTGCTAACATGCCCCGGTATATAAATAGATTCGTTCTCTAATCTGATTGGTCAGAAGGTCACACGTCTTCTGGACGCTCCACAACATTAGATCTAACTTTAACCCTTTAAAATGTAAGATGAGTCATTCAGTAATGAATGAAACATTGTAATTGTTGTAAATTGCTGTGGTATAAGTGGAATATCTAAGCAGTGGTTGTGGTAGTATTTTTGTACAACAGTACCGACGGTTGTGTGTTATTCCATACATATAATATATGCTGTATATTTTTATCTAACATCTATTTACTAAGCTTGGGTGTACCTGTGTGGTTATATTAACACTCGGCGGATGCGTATATCACACACACACACACACACACACACACACACACACACACACACACACTTCATCTAATGGGGCACACTGTCACAAGTGCACACCCTCTACTTAACTGTCTAAAACTCCTCTCTGAAACAAGATATGAAGATATAATAAATACAAAATATTTTCCTGAGACTTCATTCTGGTATTTGATACCATCTTTATTCATTTCTATTATGGAACAGAAATGAAATGCACGAAAATGTGGAAAGTGTGACAGCACGCCCCACTCTAACTTACACTCTCCCTGCACGTCAGTCAATGAATCAATGAATCAACAAATCAACGACTGCGTGAATGATTCAATCGATGAATGATTCAATCAACCAATCAATTGACTGGTTTGTACAGTATTGTTTATGTCGTGTAGTATTTCTTAGGCCAAATATCTTATAAATAGATAGATAGATAGATAGATAGATAGATAGGTCGGGCTACATTCACACCCATCCACCCACACAAATCATCCCACAAACAATAGTAACTGATCTCTGTCATGTTGAAACACGTTTAAACGAGAGGAAAGAGAGAAGAGAAGAGAAGAGAAAATTACACACAGACACCACGACACACTGAGAGTTTAAAGGTATTTAATGCAAAAAACAAAACAAAACAGTCCATCCTTTAAAATCCAACACCTTACAGCTGTTCCTTCAGAGGGTCAAACATTTAACACCATGTTTCTGTTATTTCCGTAAAAAAAAAAAAAAAACCCTCCTTTTTCTCCTCAAAAATCACTTTCTACTGTATCAGCTCATTAAGATGCTATCTTTTATAGGCATCTTGGCAACACAATACCTGAGAAGGCCCAAAAGTTTAAGCACACACAGGAAAAAAAAAAAAAAGATAAACCCGGTTTAACTTCTGTACCAAAATATACTGCATTTCATTCATACATATAGTCGCTATGTATACATATATACGTATATATATACATATATATATATATATATATATATATATATATATATATATATATATATATATATATATATCTATGTATATATATATAAAAATACACTCGTTTTTGCTGATCGTAAGGCCCACAGTAATAAAAAAACAAAACACTTCGTTCACAAAAATATATATATTTACAGTAATGTTAAAATATCAACCCATTACACGTGAATGTAATAACAAGCTAGACTCTGAGTGCCACTGATTTAACTTCAAGTACGTTCCACTGATCCCAAAGAGTAGATTTAATAAATGAACACTCGTGTGCTTGTGGCTGTAAACATAGTCTTTACGTCGATGCGTCCTTCACCTCTTTCTTTGGGTCCTTTTTTGTTCTTTTATTTATTTATTTATTTATTTTTTAAACATAATCCAGACTGTAAAGCCATGATATGTAACAAATCTCCAGACTCGTTTTTTTTTTTTCTTTTTTTTTTTCTTTCTACAAGTAATCGACATTTTCCATTTAAAAACGCTACAGTGCACAAAAAGAAAAAAAAAAATCGAAATAAAAAATACAAAACAAAAAGACTTGGACAGAAAAAGATTCAAGCAAATAAATTCAATGAAAACACATACAACTGGTCATTTCGTTTACTGACTTTCAATACTTGTGTTCGAAAAATAAAATTCACACAAAAAAAAAACAACAACAACAAAAACAAAAAACAAAACAACAAGTTTATGTAAAGAGGAATGTGTGTGTTCGATCAGTGCTACGACTCACGGCCTCGAGATCATTCACAGTTTTTACCCATAATCCACATAGTTAAGGTGAGAAAATGTGAAAAGCTCAGAAAGCACACAATGCTTACAGTGATCACCATGCACCATGACGAAGATAGAAGAAAGAAAGAAAAAAAAACACCTCAAAGTGAGAACGAGTGTTCGAAGCACTGAAGAAACAGGAAGCAATAAGGCTACAGGTGTCAGATCATCGAAACTGTTCAAGCTATCCAGGCTCTGCTGACTTGCCTCCGCTTATAACAGCAACGCGAAAGCAGCATCACAGACGCATTAGCAACTTATCATTCTTTCCAAAAGGTTCACACCAGCGTCATTAAAAAGTTCGACCGAGGAAGAATTAAGGGATAAGACACTTCGAAGCACGCTCTGTTGGGAAAATCATAAACGACACGGCATCGCGATGAAGTGGCGTAACGCCTACCACGCGACACGGACGCCGATGATTATTTTCCCATCACCGCACATCCTGAAGTGTTTTATTCTATTCCTCTTATACCACAGCAGTTTGCTAACGATTCCGTATCGTCCTGTAGTTCGTTAAGGAACGGCATGTACTCTTTATCCGTTTATAGTTACGTTTAATATCGTGAAACACCCACGAGACAAGTTATAGCAGCTACACACAGCCGTTCCCTCTCTTTAAGTCGTTAAAACAAAAACAAAACAAAACAACAACAACAAAAAAAAAAAACGCAGCTTTTGTAACTTTGACTGTTACAAAGCGCTGACACCGGAGACTGCTTCCATAAAGTTAAATAAACTCACAGTCGCCTCGAGGAAAACTCATCACCATGTCAACGCTTACACGATTTTTTTCTTTTCTTTTCATTTTTACGTAAGTATAAGGAGCTTCCGCTGTACACACAAGTCCCCGTGTAAGCGCTCGCTCTTTCTATGTAGCAGTAACGAATTAGAACGAGTGCATCGAAAATCATTTAAAAGAAAAAGAACAAAAAACAACAAGAAGTGAGATTTGTCATGCAACAGTAACGATTCTCTGAGAAAACGAATCAACCTTCTGACCAATCAGATTACAGAATTAGAACAGTGCTGTGGTATGATTATATATAATAGTATCGGATTACAGGTCGGCGTAATTCACTAGGTTTTGATTTCTTTTTTTAATTTAACAATATAAAATATGCAAACAGAGCACGCTCGGAGTTCTAATCAACTAAAAAAAAAAGCTGTGCGTTTTTATTAATCGTTTTATCTACAGGCTTTTCCGGTGTACAATTTTTGGTCAATGCAGTCCAAACACTGGATCAGATTTAGCTTTAACACCACTACACTTTCATCTACAGAAGTAGAGAACCTACCTTTTTTCAATTCCAACCTGAGGTGTAAGAAAACAAGCGAATACCCAGCGCTCCAGAGGAGAGCTTTTGTAATAACCAGCATAATAATAAAGCAGTGTGATAAAGTGCGGGCTGTAATCATTACCTGTTGAGTGAGTGGGTTAGTGAAGGAGAAGCTACAATGACAAACAGATAAGACACTGTGCTACCGGTGCAATTAAGAGGCTTGTTAAGTTGTGCTGCAGTGCAGAATGCTGCTTAAAAGAAAAAAAGAAAGAAAGAAAGAAATTGCTGTCTATTAATGTGGCTACAAAGCTACATCACAATGCCAGCATGGGGAGCATAGTAGTACACAAGCGTGAAGGGGAGAGTGTGATCCTGCACATACTCATAGTGAAAATCGAAAAAGAAAACAAAAAATTAATAATAATAACGATAACAATAAAGCAACCTCTAATGCTAAGGTTATAATAATAGGTCATGGTGGAAAAATGGTGGAAAAGGCAAGCTCGAAAATCATAACAGTCCAAACATCGGCAAGGCACTGAGAAAACAGCAGCGCAGGAAAGAATGAAAGAAAAAACAACACAACAAGAACAAAAAGAGTAACATTTATTAGTCTTTTCTCTATTCCCCTGAAGGTCCCTTGTGCACAAGAGCACTTTGTTCCTGATACACTCATATGGCGACATCTATAAAATCTCGAATAGACCTTTTGTGACAGGGACGACGGCAAGAAAAGACGCACTAAAGATCAAACAAATGCGCACACGCATAAAATAAAATAAAATAAAAACAAAAAACAGAAAACCCTTCATGACGTTTAAGCTAATATAGCTGCTCTGTTTTTTGGATGGTGCAGTAGATTAAAAAAAAAAAAAAAATTGAAAAAAAAGTGAGTGTCTGTGTATGCGGAGAGAATTTCAACACATCGTTCACATCCTCTACATGTTTAAAGTAAAACCCTCACCCAAATATATCGCCTTCGAAATCAAAATCAAAACCTGCTGGACCTAAACCTTCATATTACGTATTTGCTATATATGGCTGCTCGGCTGGACATCTCCGACGCCGTCTGGGATCCTGGATCCCCGGGGGCGAGTTTGCATCTCCTTCCTTAACGAAAGGTGTGCACGCCGCGGACGATGTGCGAGGAGAACTCGTAGCGATCTTTGCAGCAGTGGCCGCAGATGTTACACTCGAGGGGGTCTCTGTAGCCGTGGCAGCCCATGTGGATGGTGTACATGACGTGATCTAAAAAAAGCACGCGGCAGTGATCGCACTGGAAGACCCGCACCTCGTTTCCTCCCGGTCCGAACACTCGGATCCCGTCTCTGACACCCGGCGGATGGCCGCTCTCGTCCGGCCGTGCCAACGCTGCCCTGACGCTGGCGCTCGTCTGATTCACCAGTTTGTCTCGTGGGCTGCTGCGAGCCGAGTCGGCCGAGTCGTGGCCGCTGTTGCTGGGCGAGCGGTCGCGCCCGTCGTGCACCTCCCCTCGGACCGCATGCGAGGTTTTGGGCCGTGCCAGGGCGATGCCACCGTTGGCGCGGGCGGAAAACTCCGATTGGTGGGCTGGATGGTGGGGCACGTGGAGAGACTCGCGGCTGTTCGGGCGCTCCAGGCGCGGGCCGAGGGGATACACGGAGTGGAACAGGGGGTTGACCATGGACACCACCTCGGGCATGGCCAGCGGCGGGTGAGACATTATGGGACGCAGAGTATCGCTGTTTATATAAGCGAGGGAGCCACTGAGTGCCTGGTCCATCATGTGAGCCTGCATGATCTCTGCTTCCTTCTCGTACTTGAGGCCAACGTCGAAGTTCAGGTCAGGGTAGGCGTAGCGCACCATCTTCTCTCCTGCAGAACACAACGAAAACGATTATTTATATTTACACTCCCATCTGTCGTGAGGATCGTTGTTTTCTTCACGGGTTTTGTGTGTCCACGTCAGTTATATCACTATTATACAACAGCGCTGCTGAATTCTGGATTCTGATAGGTCAGAGGGTGTCGATTCCACTGAATTTTCTGCAACAGCAGCGCCGCTGCAAATCACAGTGTTGTATTAACGCGCTCGTTCTGATATGTTATACGTTATGCTATGTTTCTATATAGGGTCTGTACGGAGATGTTTATTTAACATTCATGGAAGGAGTCTCCAGTGTCAGGACTTTGTAAGAGGTCAGATACAGTTATTTTATTGTTGCTGTTTTTTTTTCTTCTCTCTTTTCGTTTCCTAAGAAACATTTGTTTTGTTTCTCTTTTTTTTTTTTTTTTTTTTTTTTACATAATTGAGATGAAGTTCTACTTATAAGGTTATTACGTAACATATTACACAATTATAATAATTATGAAATCATGTAATTATAGACTTTTTTTTTTTTTTGTAATCAGAACCAGGAATTGTAATTCCTCATTTCATTCCTTTTACAAAAGCCTATTAAAAAATAATAATAATAATAATAATAATAAAATAAAATAATAATAATAAAATACTTATATAATAATAAAAAAAAAACTTCTCACACTTCAACACCATTTTACGCTAGAAAGGAAGCCAGCTGATATATTTCAAGTCTAGATCATTCTTGTATGTTTTCATGTTTTTTTGCTCTGAATAAAGTTGGAAAGCCCCGCGCGAAGAGCCGGGTGAGCGAATTTAACCCCTGCCTAACGTGGATGTGGTGAGGTGTTGCGCATTGCTCGATTAAAGTTACAGGTGTGAAAAAAACCACAAGGGGAAAAAACATCTCCAGCCTGTAGCAAATTAGGCTCACTCTCTCTTTTGCTTTCCTGCAGTGTTTGGATTTAGCAAACACTTTCACCCTGAAACCACACTGCACCTAACATTTTACATGAGGATTTGTACGCTTTGTAAATGGCAACATATATATATATATATATATATATATATATATATATATATATATATATATATATATATATATATATATATATATATATATATGTGTGTGTGTGTGTGTGCGTGTGTGTGTGTGTGTGTGTAAGTCATTATACAAAAATTTTGGCTAAAAAAAAAAGAGTACGTGTTTACAAATTTTCAGGTAGAGTATGAAACCTGTTTTGGCTCTTAGCCTATTTCACTGACATTATGATCTCTGCCTCGAAAGGAAATATTTGTGGTTATATTTAGCAATCAGTTCTCATTTTGAGTAAAGCTACAGTATTTCCATTGGTGAGGTGACTGCTCACAGACCTTTGTGATATTATGAATATGTACGTGTTATTAACTCAGTAAGCGTTTTCTCGCCGGAGAACAGATACCCACCAACAAATTTCTGTGGCGTAGTGCTCTTCCTCTTGGCCACGTTGGCTTGCAGTCTCTCGATGACAGGCGGCCGTTCGAAGGGCACTATGCTGGCTACCTCTCCCAGAGGTCTCGGCTCTTTAGGAACCTCTGCAGTGGTTAGGAGAAATGAGGAAAATCATGCAGGTAGACCATTTTTTAAAGTATACATGCTACCAAGTGTACTTGAAATTTCTTTAAGCGAGCTAACATAAGCTAAACTTTAACGTTAACACGATGCTGTGCAGGTTCATCTGAAAAGCATATGTTCCAGGGAGCAAGATGATCATCCATCATGGATGTTAAAGTAGTGAAAATGAGTCAGATTTGTCGACATGTCTGACGTATCGAGATAGCTCGCTTTGTGAAATATTCTTGCTGGAAGATGTAAATGACAGAAGCTGGATGTATTTAAGGTTTTGACCCATTCACCTGCCTGAGGTAGGTTAGGGGTGTTGTTGCTACACATATTGGTACACCGAACTGAAGCGGAGAAACCAAAGTGCCTGTCCTGTTCAATAAGTGCGTCACGTAAGTACACATGCAAAACCAGTCACAGAACAGTCAAACATCGAGCGTCAATAGTTTAGCTGTCTAATGCAATTTGCCCAATGGTGGCTGACGTAGGTGTCTAAGACCAACAGCATGACTCAAACTAAGATGGGGGATGTATGACACTGTCATGAGAAAAGGCTTGTGACCGCTTATCAAAAGAGAGATTGAGGTCAGAGGTTTAGATGTCCCAGTTATATTATGTGAAGCAGGATGGAGCTTGTAACAGGTTAACCAACATGGACAAACATTCAACTTTACTGAGTACAGATCAATGAATTCAGTATATATATATACATATACACACACACACACACACACACACACATATATATATATATATATATATATATATATATATATATATATATATATATATGCCATCAATGCAAGTCTTTTACATAATCTCTATTTTATTTAGTGAATTTAATTTATTTTATGCTCATATTGTTAAATTGCTTTAACATTTCCTCATAAATCTAAAGATGGATGGATTGCCAGATGAAAGCCATAACCCCCCAGACAATAACATGATTCTTACGACCTTCAATGGTGTAAAGATGGATGGATAGACAGATGGATAGACAGATGGATGGATGGAGGCTATGATCCACTAGATAATAGCATGCTTCTTATAGCCTTCAGTGCAAAGATGGATGGACGGATGTATAGATGGATAGATCGAGGGACGGATGGATAATATATCTCAATCTTTGCCTGTTTTTCTTGCAAGTCTTTTTTTATATTGATTTTTTTTTTTAAATCTACATTTATTTATGTAAATAAGGATTGATCGAATAAAATAAGGTTGCACACATTTGCATACGTATATTATTGTTTATTGAGGAAAATAGCTTTTAAAACCGTTTAATCTTTTTAATTTTTCAGTATAAAATCCGATTATTAACCTTTTTAAAGAGGTATTTCCTTGATATTTCTCTTTTTGCTTCCATTAAGTATGCAACCTCATGCATATGTAATTTGCATAAATAAATACACATTTATGAAAAAGTACCAATAATAAAACAAAATACACGATTGGTATATGTCTTAAAAAAAAGTTTCACACGTTTCCTTAAATGATTAGATTAGGGTAGAAATAAGTGGATTTTAATAATACGATGTGATCTCATACCAATATGTGTGGTCTATAAGATGTATAAAATAAATTGACATAGATACAGTAGATCAGGAAGCAAGCTTTTCAGTGATATATGGCATGACGTGATAGTGCATCTTCAAAGATAATGTTGTGATTGGACATGAATGGTTAAATAAACATATTGCTGCTGGTTTTTTATTTATACATTTTTTTTATTATTATTACTCCACTACAAGGTAAGAAATGTTATACATTTAAAAATTCAGAAAAATGACTGAACCCATACCGTCTTGGATTAATTATTTTGATGAATAATTATTATTATTTTACGAAACAACTTAAACACAAGTGCTGTATGACTCGAGTCTGGTCTCCAGACGTTTTCTGTATTGACTTGGACTCTTCTCAGAATTATTGGTACTTGGACTTAACTCAGATTTGGGCATTGCCCTTGATAAGAGATTGTAAAAATAATGTTTGTCTAGAATTGTTGTAGAAAACATGAATGAAGTGGACTAGCTGTAGTAAAGCCTTGGCCTTGAAAAACGCTTTGTGGTATTGATGTAGTTTAGTCTCGAACTTGACTAGGCTTCAAACCCTGTGGCTAGACCTGGGGACGTCTTGACTAGGGATAGTCTAGTAGGGTTGACTAACCCTAACCCTAACCTTAACTCTGGGAGTGACTAACTAAAATCGCTCAAAATTCTGATGGACGGAAATCCTGACCCACTCACCTGCATACGGACCCGGATTGGGGGTGGAGTCCATCCCAGCACTCTGCAAGTAATTATGGCACCTCTCTTTGTGCTCCTCCAATGATGTGCGCTGCTTGTAGCTCCGCCCACAGTAGTTACATTTGTGTGGTTTACCAACTAAAATAGAGAGAGGACATCAAAGGAGAGAAATGTGTCTATTAGTAATACTACAATGCAAGTCATTCAGACTGTACGCACAACTGCAGTTTCGATCTTTGAGGTAGTAACCGAGAGAGTGGGCATGTTCTCGTGATGATGCAACTCACTATGTCTGAGATGGGTCAGCAGAAAAAAAAAAAAAAAATAGACTCAAGCTCAGAGTGGAATAATAATCCCACACAGAAATAAAAACACTACACATACACTCACAACGTAAAAGCCTGTCTCTCCATGAGGTTGGCGTAAGACGTGCGTGCTGTCACACACCCAGTCATAAAATCAGTGCCGCGGAACAAATTCTATCATTTCGGAAAAGTAGAAGAGGGCACTATCATTATTTAATCAGAAACTTTAACACGTTCGATTTATAATTCCTTCGCTTAAGATTTCTCGTCAGAGACACCAACACCAACACAAAGGGTTGCAGAGTCGACACAAAAAAGCGTTCGGCATCGGTCTTGAGAAAGAAAATCAGGAGCTGACGCGAAACACGAGTGACCCATTTGTTTCAAAAATATTATATAAATAAAGTTACACATATTGCAAATGTATTAAATGAAGTTACATATATTGAAAAAAAGACTAATGTGATGATATACGGTGAACATTGAACATTGGTGAGTTTGATAAAATTGGATTTTTTTTGTTTTTCTTCGTTAATTCGATAAGCTAGCTGAACAAGCTCGTCTACTACAGCTTACTTTAAAGAAGAGTAAATCTAAAAAATTCAGGTCCTGAAGATAAGATCCGATACGATTAAAACACAAACAAACAAATGATAATTTAAAAAAAAATAAAAATAAAAAATAAAAAAATGTTTTTTAAAAAATTTATAAAGCAATAGCAATTTTTTTTCCTTTGGTTATTTGATGTGTTCTGCTTTGACGCAAATGTTAAATGGTTTGAAGAACAATCTGACTGAACGCTTGTCTACGACAGCTCACTTTAAATAGAAAAAGATAAAATCCGATTAAAACACAAACAAACAAATAAAAAAGGGATGATGCTATTAATTAATCCATTAACACAGTTTGTGTATTTAAGAATGGTTTCGGCGCACGTTGGCTTAGAGGTTAGCACGTTCGCCTCACACCGCCAGGGTCGGGGGTTCGATTCCCGCCGTGGCCCTGTGTGTGTGTGGAGTTTGCATGTTCTCCCCGTGCTGCGGTGGTTTCCTCCCCCAGTCCAAACACATGCACGGTAGGCTGATTGGCGTGTCCAAAGTGTCCGTAGTGTATGAACGGGTGTGTGAGTGTGTATCTGATTGTGTCCTGTGATGGATTGGCACCCTGTCCAGGGTGTACCCCGCCTTGTGCCTCATGATCCCTGGGATAGGCTCCAGGTTTCCCGTGACCCTGAAAAGGATAAAGCGCTATAGAAGATGGATGGATGCATGGAAGAATGGCCTCAAATGGCATTCCAGAGTGTTTTGGAGTATATTCATGGCCAAAACATACATTTCAGCATGACATATTGTCCACCCCATGTCATTGACATGTATGCTATTTGAGAATGAACTCCTAAAAAAAAAACAACAACAACAACAAAAAAAACCCCTTCATGATTTATGATTAATAATAATAATAATAATAATAATAATAAAAAACTTGCTGTAAACAGCGTACGTTTATTCAGATCCCGTTTTTCCTTACGTCACGTGTAGCGTAAAATCGCTTCATAAACTTTCGGTAAACTTTTCAGTTTGATACGTAAATATTATGAAAATTCGAGTAGTATTCAAAGAGTGAAATTAGTTCTGACAGCCCGAGCCACAGGAACACGGGCTACATCACACACAACACCCACACTCGTGTAGTAGCTGGAAAATCGCTCAGAGCAGCAGAAAGGAACAGAGGGAGTTTTTTCTTTCTGCTTAGCCAGAGCAGGTGTGAGGTGAATCATTGTCTCAGTTCCACTCACACTGAGTCTCCATACACACACACACACACACACACACACACACACACACACACACACACACACACACACACACACACGCACACACACACACACACAAGGATGACACACCAGCCCAAACGGTACAGCGTTCCAGTGTGGGCCAGCAGAGCAGGATGAAGAGGAGGAGGAGGAAGAAGAAGAGGAGGATCCAGTGCCTCCAGGAACATGTCATGTTCCACAAATCAGCGCGAGATTCATTCATTGTTTGCGTTGAGTCATTCATTAACTTATACGCTTTCTTTCATTCATTCAAACGCAAAGCTTTGCCGGCGCACTAACGACGTTGAGTTGAGTCAGCCAAAAGTGTTTCCAATTCAGCGGCCTGCTTCAGCCTCTGTGGTGTCAGGCACTTTCAGTATTGTTCATCAAAAGCCACTTGTCTCCGAGAGTACGGACCTGCACGTGAGAACGTATTCTGCAAAATATATATATATGTTTTTTTTTTTTTTTTTTTTTTTTTAAACCTCCAACTGTTACGATCAGACTGGTGCCATTACCTGTAAAGAGCGTGGATTATGAAAGAAAAAAAAAACACCACTGACACATTTCACGAAGGGCGCAGTGAAGCTGATAACGAAAGTGAGATGACGGAGGGATGGGACCAGGCCAAGGCGAGGCGACTTTTCAGAGATGAAAATCTGCACTGACTTTGTCATCTAACACCGTGAGAAAAGATGGATCAGGATATGTGTGAATCAGAAGCAGAGCGAGAGAAACCCAAGCGTATTTGTCTTCCGCAAGGGCGTGATCGTGAGTAAAATGCGTAAAGGGAAACTAAAAACATTGAAAATAACAGCAGTTCTGTCCGAGTCAACAGGATTTGGGCGTGTGTCCAATGGCACAAGATTGAACATGTTATTGTGCTTAGAGCTGCATTCAAAAAAAAAAAAAAAGGGAGTGGGCGTGGGGGGGAGACACAAAAATTTCTTGATTTCAATTAACTGCATAATAAAATATTTCTTACTCGTCTTCTTACTACTATCAAAACTATAAATGTCAGAATTTTAGTTCTGCCTGGATATGCATCTGTTCCTGAGAGAACGAGAGAAATGAGAGTTTTTTTCTTTTTCCTGCGATAAAGAAGAAAACTAAAACTTACTAATAAAACTTCCTCTGGGGTCACAAATGTTCCGGAAATGCAGCTTTTCTTTGTATCCACGTGAGTATGTTGACGAACGTCAATCACCCTAAGGTATGAGCATGGTGCAGCTGATTTGCATTTGGTGACGCCCACAAAATACCATAAAAGGTAAAGCTCAAACAGCTGAAATGACGAGCAAAAGGCAAAAAAAAACAAACAAAACCTTTCTCAAAGGCAGACGGGAAAGTTATTTGACTCATGTCTATGCCGATAAAAGGCTAACGTCTGAAGCTGGATTATGGAAAAGGTGCAGTAGATGAATTAAGCCAGGCGAAAAGAAAGCCGTTTGACATGAAATCCAATCACAACCGATCTCATGTTCAAAAGTAATTATCTTGGTGTCATCTGCGTGCTGAAGCCATGGTCTGCAAAGAGCTTACGAAGCATGTACGGTATCTCATTTGTCAAAAGATTTGAATCAGGAAGGGGGATATACAATCATTTCCAAAACATTAGATGCACCATGGAACATCATAAAGACCATCATCAACCAACAGAGAAAACGTATCTCCACAGCAACATCACCAAGAACCAAAATTTACAAAAGGGCAAGACAAAAACCTACCAGGGAGGCTGCTGAGAGACCTACAGCAACATCAAAAGGAGCTGCAGGAATATCTGACAAGTACTGATTACTCTCTGTACGTGACGACTCTCTCATATTCCTCACATGTCTGAGCTCTGGTGTGAGGGTGGCTAGACGGAAGCCCTTTCTCACGAAAAAACAAACAAAAAACATCCAAGCTCAAATAAATCACCCCAAAATCATATGGCACAATGTGTTATAGTCTGATGAGACCAATTCCACAAGGCGCAATAATTCCACAGTCACGGTGAAGCATGGGGGTGGAAGCTGAAGACTTTTCTTCAGCTAGAACTGGGGCTTTAATCAAGGGGGAGGGAATCAGGAATAGCAACAAATGCCAGTCGATATTAGTGCAAAAACCTTCAGGCGTTGTCTCTATCAGACTCTTATCTCAGTCGGACTCTTATTTTAATCGCACTCTTGTCTCTATCGGACTCTTGTCTCAATCGGACTCTTGTCTCTATCGGACTCTTGTCTCTATCGGACTCTTGTCTCAATCGGACTCTTGTCTCTATCGGACTCTTGTCTCTATCAGACTCTTGTCTCTATTAGACTCTTATCTCTATCAGACTCTTATCTCTATCAGACTCTTGTATACTTTGCAATTTCACATTAATGACGGGAAAAGTTCGGACATCGTTTTTCTTAGTGGTGTTCTATTACTTCACAAAAACCTGGGGTGTGTAGACTTTTTATATCCACTGTAGATAGATAGATAGATAGATAGATAGATAGATAGATAGATAGACAGACATATAGATATATAGATAGACTACACACAAATAAAAACACTAAACAAGTTCATTAATAAATGGAAATAAACCAACAAGTGCATTTGTAAGTAAGAAAATGTATAAGCATAAATAAATGGATAGATAAATAGATAGATAGACAGATAGATAGATAGAATACACACAGATAAATAAATTGGTAAACAAGTTGTATAAATAAGCAATTAATAAATGGAAGTAAACAAATCAGTACATTAATAAGTAAAGATATAAACACAAATAAATAAATGAATAAATGAATAAACAAATAGAGAGAGAGAATGATAGATAGATAGAATACACAAATAAACAAATTGCTAAATAAGTTAATTAATAAATGGAAATAAACAAATAAGTACATAAATAAATAAAGAAATAAACACAAACAAATAAATGAATGAATAAATAAATAAACAAATAAGTGTATTAATAAGTAAAGAGATAAACACAAATGGCTGAATGAATGAATGAATAAATAGATAGATAGATAGATTAAATATACAACTAAACAAACTGATAAATATGTTAATTAATAAATGGAAATAAACAAATAAGTACATTTAAAATAAATAAATAAATAAATAAATAAATAAATAAATAAATAAATACCAACATACATACATAAACAGATGGATAGATGGATAGAAATAGACAAAATAATAATAGACAAAAGATAAAAGAGTTAAAACCAAAACACAGGTTGAGCTCATGAATGCTGGTAATGCTTGTGCTGGTGTAGATCAGAGGGTTACATGTCATCGTGTCATCAGATCAGTGTTTGGGAAACTGAGTGATATGAGTGGGTCACGATGACGATACCTTTGTCTGGTTCTGTCACACTTTCAGTCTTTGTAAAAAAAAAATTCACACAATTCGGTCATTACAGTAAATGTAAGGTGGCTGCTTGTGGCCGTCTCTGAGGAGATTCCGTCTCCACACTCAGAAACGCACTGCACCACAAGATGGAAATGAAAAGAAAGGCAGCGGTTTGGTCCAGTGAACTGGGACAGCACCTGCACACTGTGTGTGTGTGTGTGTGTGTGTGTGTGTGTGTGTGTGTGTGTGTGTGTGTGTGTGTGTGTGTGTGTGTGTGTGTGTGTGTGTGTGTGTGTGATGAATTAAGATGAAGCTCAGCTAGACATGTGTGTCTCTATAGTGTACATGAGCCTCTATGTACATTATATGCAAAAAAAAAAAAAATGAAATTGAAAAGTTGACGAAGTTGAAACGGTGAAATGTTCCTGTTGCTACTCGACATCCAATCAGATGGAGTGACGCTCACCACAGATGTTGGATGTGCAGAAAAATCCCTGCATCAGCATCTATTCTTGATATGCAAATGCCTTTAGTGTTGCATTAAAGCCCACTTAACCGCATCCATTCGGGTTGAAAACAGGAAATCGTGAGATGAAGATGACATTTCACTTCACGTAAATGCCTATCAACTGCTGCTCATCAGCACAAGTGCCCAGCTACACACACACACACACACACACACACAGACACACACACAGACACACACACAGACACACACACACACACACACACACACACACACACACACACACACAATGTTTTCAATTGTAACCTTCATCCTTTGTACACTCTTACAAAAAAAAAAAAGAGTCGTTCCTCAAGGGTTCTTCGGATAATCGACGTTCTAGATGATTAAATCCATACTTTTTGCTGCAGGGTGCCCCGTCCTCTAGCAACCCCCCCCCACCCCCTCCCCCCAAGAAAAAAAAAAAAACGGGAAAGAGAATGGAGAAAAGACTAAGCGTTTTTGTAATTCGGTGCTTATTTAAAATAGATGAATGTAATTCTATTAGCATGGACACACACACACACACACACACACACACACACAAACACACACACACACACACACACACACACACACACTTTATATTAGTGCTTTAAATTATACATCTGTCTATCTATACTACGTCTATCTGCCTGTCTGTCTCTCTGCCTCTGTGACTGTCTGGCACTCTGCCTCTCTGTCTCTGTGACTGTCTGGCTCTCTGCCTCTCTGTCTCTGTGACTGTCTGTCTCTCTGCCTCTGTGACTGTCTGGCTATCTACCTCTCTGCCTCTGTGACTGTCTGGCTCTCTGCCTCTCTGTCTCTGTGACTGTCTGTCTCTCTGCCTCTGTGACTGTCTGGCTCTCTGCCTCTGTGGCTGTCTGGCTCTTTGCCTCCCTGTCTCTCTGCCTCTGTGACTGTCTGTCTCTCTGCCTGTCTGTCTCTCTGCCTCTGTGACTGTCTGTCTCTCTGCCTCTGTGACTGTATATCTCTGCCTGTCTGTCTCTCTTTCTCTGTGACTGTCCTTCTCTTTGCCTCTGTGACTGTCTGTCTCCCTGCCTGTCTGACTCTCTTTCTCTGTGACTGTCTGTCTCTCTGCCTCTCTTTCTCTGTGACTGTCTGTCTCTCTGCCTCTGTGACTGTCTGTCTCCCTGCCTGTCAGCCTCTCTGTCTCTGTGACTGTCTGTCTCTCTGCCTCTCTTTCTCTGTGACTGTCTGTCTCTCTGCCACTCTTTCTTTGTCTGTCTATTGTACTCTCTCTGTCTCTGTTGTACTCACTGTCTATCCAGCTGTCTGTCTGTCTTCCTATCCATCTCTCTCTCTCCCTCTCTCTCCATTCTTTCAGTCCTTATTGCACAACATGTGGTCGGACCAGCCCGAGTTCCTGACATTCCTGTGAGCTGCAGGTGTCACAGGGCTGACGAGGGAAGATCAGGACAAAGCTGTCTTTCTCTCTCTCGTCGTCTCTCCCTGTCTGAGACGCTGAAGCTAATCAGGCGGCACGCCGTAAGGTGTAGAGATAAAGTAAAGACTGAAACTCCACAGCTGCAGTTCTGACCGCAGTGCGCACTCTCGGGGAGCGATTAAAGCGCACTCCCTGTTCCTGGACAAAATACATCAATTTATTTTTCTTTTTTATGAACTGTCATTGAAAAGACAGAGAACGTGATCACGTGGTAATATTTCCCTTGATGTGTACTGAAATTTAAAATAATAATAATAATAAAAAAAAAGCAGTGCTAAACTACAATTAATAATTCAGCACCTGAAGAGTGTGTGTGCAGAAATGTGACATATTAACTGCCTGGCCTAGAAACTCTGCGTATCCCAGGTGCTCAGAGCGATTAGCGCTGAAAAACAGGAAATGAGAAAAGAAAAGCAGCAAAACATGATGAGACAGCTAGATAGAGCACTCCTGCTCTCCCTGTGAGTCGCAACGAGTGTGTCCCGAGGTGACAGCGTGCTCGGCTCACTGATCCACGTATCCGATGACCCCCCCCCCCCCCCCCCACACACACACACACACACAGTGACACAATGATAGATTGATGGATTGAATGAGTGAGGTTAAGAGAAAGAAAAACTATAGAGTGGCTGAGGCAGAGAAGAAGGAGTTACAAAGAGAAAAAGAGAACAATGGTGCAGGATAAAAGAAGAGAGAAAGAGAGAGAAAGAAAAAAGAAGAGGTAGAGAGAAAGAAAGTGGGTGAAAGAGAGAGAAACCAGGGATGAACGAGGAGGAAGGAAAGAAACGAAGCATTGAGTAGTGAGATGGCATTAAGGGAGAAGAGGTGAAAGGAAAGGGATGAAAAGAGAAAAATGAATGGAGAGAGGAAGAGGTGAGAAGAAAAGGAGAAGTACTGTAGGGAGTGAAGGACAGGAGGACAGAAAAGAGGGAAAGAAAACATGGTGGACAGGGGACAGAAAAAACGGAAGAGAAGAGAGTGACTGGAGTAAGAAGAATGAGAGACAGGATGAGTAGGATAACAGAGAGACAAAGAGAGGAGATAAAGAGAAAGAACAGGGTACGAGAGAGATAGAGAGACGGAGAGTAGTAAAGAAAAGAAGAGGGAACGTGACGGAGAGTAAAAGAGAAAGTGGACGGAGTGAGGAAATAAAAGAAAAATGGGGAGAAAGTAAGGCAGAAAGAAGAAGTGGGCGGAGAGTAAATGAAAGGAAAGAAGAGCGAGAGGGAGAGGAAGATGACAGAGATACAGATGGAGAAAGTGAAGAGGAAGAGAGACAGAAAAAGAAGAGAGGGAGAAAATAAACACGAGAGAATAAGTGGATAAAAAGAGAGAGAAATTGAGAAAATGAAATACGAAACAGAGAAAAAGAAAGGCAGATGACATAGATATGAAGAAAAAGAAAGGGATATGAGTGACAGAGCGAGAGAGAAAAGTAGAGAAAAGGACACAATAAGAGAGGGGAAGTTGAACAACAGAGACGGCGATTCAGAGGTTGGAGGAAGAGAGACAAAAAGAGAGAGGAGGGAGAGACAGGGAGAAAAAAGGGGGTATGAGAGAGAAAAAAGAGAAAGAGAATGAGAGTGGAACAAGAGGGAGAAAAATGAGGGAGAACGAAAGACATAGAGTAAAGAAGAGATATGATGAAAAACAAAAAGCTATGAGAGAGAGAGAGAGAAATTAAAGAGGAAGAATGACAAAAAAGAGGAGAGAGAAATTAGAGAGAAAAGATAAAAAGAAAGGAAGATGACTGATGGAAAAAGTGAAGGAAGGAAACATGGAGAGAAAGAAAGAGAAAGGCATAGATTGGAGAAGAGATATGATGAAAAAGAAAGGGCTATGAGAGAGATGGAGAGAAAATGAAAGACAAGAAGAGAGAGAGACTGCGAGAGATGGTGAGAAAAGGAAAGAAAAGAAGAGTGAGAGAGTGTGTGTGTGTGTGAGAGAGAGAGAGAGAGAGAAAGAGAGAGGTTAAGAGAGGAAGGGAAGCAGTGAGAAAACAAGAGCGCGAGTGGTGGAGCGTTTCCTCTCGCGGTGCTCCAGCTCGCAGACTGCAGGAAGAGTTTGTCCTGAGTGGCCTAACCACAGAGTGTGCAAAAGTCTCTTAGAGTGGACACACACACACACACACACACACACACACACACACACACACACACACACACACACACTTCTGCAGAAAGAAAGTGGCTCGGGCACTCACAATGAAATCACTCACACTATAGCTCGGACTCATCATTCACAGCTCTGTAACACATGCACACACACACACACACACACACACACACACACACACACACACACACACACACACACACACACACACACAACACAAGCAACACATAACACTTCTTCTCTATAGAAAATCCATAAAAAGAGTTAAGATTAGGACTGGGCAATATGATGATAGCAATATCGTGATACTATATATATATATATATATATATATATATATATATATATATATATATATAGAGAGAGAGAGAGAGAGAGAGAGAGAGAGTCAAAAGAACGGTTATGAATTAATGAGCGTTTTTTATGCAGGTGTGAGTCATGTGTCATCGCTATAGTGTGAATGATTTCTGTATGAATGATTTGTTTCAACCTAATCTAATCAGACATGGATGTCTCAGCATGCCTGTCAGACATCTCGTCATGGTTGGCAGCTGATCAGCTGACACTAAGTCCCAGCAAGACTAAGCTGCCTAGAGATGCATCCTCAAGACAAGATCTTGTGATCTCTGTGAAGAACCCTAGGATTGCGCCATCTCTTTTTGCACACAACCTTGGGGCAGTCCTGGACAACCGACTATCCTTCTTGCCCCACATTGTTAAACTGGCTCGGTCATGCAGGTTTCTTCTTTACAATATGAGAAGGACTCGTCCATTTCTATCCACGGAGGCCACTCGGGTGCTTGTCCGGTTCTTTGAGACGGGACTACTGCGGAGGACTCACTCCTGGCAGGTTTACACATCTGCACCATCCAAGCCCTGAAGCTGATCTGGGATGCAGCTGCATGACTTGTCATCAACCTCCCACACCACATCATTGCGACACTCCTTCCACTGGTTTCTCAGCCAAAAATGGATCACATCCCGTACTTCCCCACTTTTCCTTTGAGGCACTAGCACTGCTTAATTGGACGCACCATCCCTCGAAACACAAGTTAGACTTACATGAAGACTATTTCCTGTCCTGGCACCCAGGTGGTGGAAAGAACTTCCCCTGGCTATCCAAGTCACTGGCTGTTTTCAAACCTAGACTAAAGACCTACCATTTTACCAAGCACTTTGATCAACTATTATTTAAAATAAAACATTGTGTGTTTTCTTTTCATACTGTACTTACCTCCCCAACAGGCTTTTAGACTGATGGGCCAGGTGGGTCACACTTGACACAATTGACATCCCTTGAGATGCTCGAGATCTGATTTACCTCATTTTGGTGGATTCTTTTATCCAGAATGACTCACGATAAAGACAGGACAGTGCCAAGTGAGCAGTTCAGGGTTCACAAGCCTTGCTCGAGGACCCACCAGTTTATTGGTGCTGGGATTTGACCTTCCACTGAGTAGCCCCATGCCTTAACCAATGATCTACCAATGCCTCGAGCCTGGTACACCACTTGAGAACAACTAAGCACAATGACACAAACAAGGAGATGTGGAAATGTTCAAATGTCTGAAAACTAAACCTTGACAAAAAAAAACCTATGGTTTGTCCCTCAGGTGAATCCATGTCCTGAAACAGAATCTTTACAAGAACTCCTTGAGGAAGCCTGGACTATCCAAAGAACCGTTGAGTAACGGGTGTCCAGATGCTGTTTTAAAGAATCAGACAAAGGTTTTACACTTGGGTTTGGGAAGGGACTACCCAAGACTATCAGTCTTGAGAGTGGTGAAGGAAAGATTTAATGAAAAGAATGGGGAAACATCTTCAACTTGACTTCCTACTACATATACACTTCATATGCATGTAGTCTTTTAGCAGACATCTTCTTCTAAGCAACTTAGAGCTGAGAAACTGGGTTATTAAGTGACTCGCTTCAAAGCCCAACACAGTGGCAGACTCCGCTCGCTAGCCCAGAACTAAGCTAAAGCTCAAATGGTCATTTTAGTTGAATAAATCCTTTAAGAAGTGAATTTAAGTGCTCTGAGGTATGAATTTGACTGAGAGGAGACGTACCGGAGTGTGTGCGCAGGTGGCCTGTCAGGGCGTCACGGCGGCGGCAGGCGTAGCTGCAGAATGGGCACTTGAAGGGTTTCTCGCCTGTGTGAAGCTTGATGTGTCTCAGCAGGTTTCCTTTTTGGGTGAAGGACACACCGCACTGGTTGCACTGGAACGGACGATCACCTGCATGCGAGGAAAAAAAAAAGCAAGCTCTTGATTTGTCTGATTTGTGCAGAAAAAAGTTTGCACTGGACCTGAAAAATTGTTGTGAATTCATAAAATAATCATTAAAATAACACTGTTGAATTTACGAGTCGGTTTAGCAGCCTCCGATCAACACGTGAACAACGTAGGGTAGGTCTACTCTTGATTCACGAACGATGGTGACGTTCGTGTACTGCCTCTCCAAAGTGTATGAACGATTGGTTATGAAGATTCAAGAGTTCCTTAAACGTTTCCTTCATAGAGTTTGATCCATTTCAGCACCACAAGGAAAAAAAATACAAGAAATCTTATCCAACATTTCTGTATTTCAGGATATTTTAACCATGGCTTTACCGGATATTGTTTATTAAAAGTTAGCACTCGTAATTTAACGAGATATCGGACAGAACTTTTCTTAAGGACTGGTAACGCAAGAATTTTTTGAGAAACCCAGTAGCAGGAAGTTATGATTGCGCCAGTACAAAAACAGATCCGCTTTAGAGTATAGAAAATGAGAACATTGTTTGAGGCTTTACCAAAAATGGTCATATGATAAAATGTTCCAAATTTATTTGCTCGGCAGCGTAGGTCGAACACGGCTGTACTGTGTCGTTTATGTAGAATGTGTAGGTCTTATTTAGTTCTGTGTCGTCTCGTGTGGTTAGTGTGTTGTTTTACGTAGCCCCGTGGTCTGGAAGAACGTTGTATCGTTTCACATTCTACTGTACCAGCTGTATATGGTTGAAATGACAATAAAAGCCAATAAATGACTAGACTAATTGATAGAATAGATAAAAGTCATAAAAACCCCCACCAAAACAAATAGTCTTTTTGTCTTTTGAAAGGATGTGGCCTGGACAGAATCTGAGTTCTGAATTTGAGACGTCGATAATGACATTGGTTAAAATACCCTCCATTAAGTATGTTTTTAGAATACAGTTTGTCTATCCGATTAACTGCTTACAAGCTTGCAGCGGCGCTTTAGGGGATTTAGTGTTGAACATGTGAAGCCGAGACGCACAAAACAAAGGTGTTGTTACTGTGACGGATTTTTATTATTATTACTATTGTAATTATTAATATATATATGTATATATATATATAGTTCCACTCTTAGTTGGAAGAGCATGAGATGTTGGTTTTGACTGTGAGTGCTAACCACTATCGAAACACGTTCTCAGAACGCATGGTTTGTCCTTTTATAAATAGAGCAGTGGGATGAGAACGTGTTAGATCACAACAGCATAGCCCATTCTCTGTCCTTTTTTTTGCAGAGCCTGGCTTACCACACAGGCTTTCCAAAGCAACCTCGAACAAAACTTAAAGGTCGTCTGGCTGCTTAACATAACAACACGCCAGGGTTCAAACAAGCTCTGAAGTTCTTCTACTGACTCCTTCTGTCAGCAAGTGAAGGCTTTAAAAAGATGAGCTTTTTTTCCCCTTTTCTTTATCTAGTAGCTTATTAGCTTTAGTAGCTTTGTTAACTAGCTTTAGTTTACTAGCTTTAGTAGCTAGTAAACTAATGGCTTTGTTACCGTTCAAACCGTCCGAATTTTGGCTTTCCCATGGAAGTCATGTAGAAAATCCAGATCCAGATAAGATCTAAACGTGTCTAGAGATGCTACTCTAGGTGAGTTTTTTTTTTTTTTTTTTTTTTTTCCTTTTCTCCATACGATTAACAAAGCTGAAATCTGAGCCAGGAGTTCTGATGAACACACATCAGCACTAGATTAAACATCCAGAACAGGTTGTGGAGGATTCTTGGCACAATGTCCTTAAGAAAACATTTAAAACCTACGCTGTAGTTTTTTCACACACAGCTGCTCTTACCCTGACCTGCAGTACCGACGCACTCGGATCGCACCTAATGCACTTTTTGTCGGTTCACGTTAAGCCGGCTTTGGAGTGGTCCATTTCCACAAATGTACTAAAATCACTGGGAGGTAAATTGCTATAAATCGTTAAACGTTATAGCTGTCGAGTTTAAAGTTTAAAGACGATCCCCGTTAATAAGCAGCGAAGGAAGTAAGGGTTTAAAAAAGAGAAAACGAGCAGAACGTTCCGCATGAACCTGTTTATTAAGATTCAAAGTGAGCGTGTAGGATCATTTGCAACATAATTTTCCACGAGTGTGTTCGAACCTCGAAGCGCTTGTTGCCTGTGGTTTCAAATTTCACAACAGCTCTGCGCATCAGTTTGCGTTCGATTTTGCTTTGTAGTAAAACAGGGAACATACAGCATACAGTAAGCTGAGCTGAGAGAGTGAGCGTGTGTCAAAGAAAGGTCTAAACGTGAACTGGAAAGGGTTTTGTTTTTAGACTAAGTATCAGCACATGGTTTGGGATACTCCTTGATACCTATACTAATATGGAAAGGAGATCCTATTCAGCAATCAGGGAACATTATAAATTTTAGAACAGTCCATGTGAGCGGTCATTAAAGACAAGCGCAACGTGACGTGATTTGCAAATCGACTCAAGTGTAAACTCTGGAGACCAACGAATAGGAAGCACGAGTGTCTCAGCACTCAGTGCTCGCCGAGATGAAGTACTCGAATGCGTTATAGTTCTATAGCGGTATAGCTCCACGTAAACAGACTGAAAAAAAACAACAACAACATGTCTGATCTTTGATATGGTGAGTTTTTCATTAAGGAGACAGTTTTATTTCACGTTTATGGAAGGAGTCTCCAGTGAATAAACGAGAGGCTGGTGAGGGAACGACTGCGAACAAGAACTTAACTGTGGGTAATAATGGGGAGCTTCAGGAATAAGACACTTTGTATCATCATAGGAAAGACGCTTCCTTACGTACATAACACACACTCACCATTGGGCAGCCGTATCGCGGCGTCAGGCGGTGCCTCGGCTCCGCCTCCGACGTCCTGTAGGTTGTTCGGGCTGTCAATCATAGGCTCTTCCAATACCGACCCTTCTTCCCCACTGTGGGTCGTCTCGTCTTGGCTTACGGCTCTTCTCTCTGCGTCCTCTTCAGTTCCCTCCTCCTGTTTGATCTTATGCGCTTGAATAGAAATAGGGATAATTAATGTTACATTACTGTTAAACTGTATGTGATCCAACACACACACACACACACACAAACACACACACACAGTTTGTGATTCACAAGTTTGCGTCTTAACATCTGTGGTGTGAATGCTGATTTTCAAATTCAAGTCAATTCAAGTAACTTTGTACTGTATACATGACTCATGACTGCAGTGTGGGATTTATTTCAACGTATGCGTTGACACACACACACACACACACACGCACACGCGCGCAAACAAAATATTCTAGAGCACCCCACTGTGAACTGATCAGTTACTATGACAGCAAAGCAAGAGGATGTTTCTTTCAAAGCAACACAAAGTCCTGATTGACCCTGATACAGTATGTAGCAACAGGAATCCGATCTCACGGGCAGTACTCGGATTTTGTCCGATTTCACGTGGTTAAAGTCGTACGACAAGGTGCTTCTCATACCAAGCAGGACATTTGTTATGCGTTTGTGGAGTTTAATAATACGATAATGATACGTTCCTGTCCTGGATGAACGTCGCTGTTGTTGTTTTTGGAGCAACATTACATTTAGCCAATTATCTCGTCCGACTCCTACGCCTCCTACTCGCGATCCGATTGAAATGTCAGTCCAGTTGGGCTAGATTTCCTGTTCCGATTCCAGTCAGTAAAGCTAGTATGCAACTCAGACGTCAACACGTTCATAACTGATGTTTAAAAAAAAATCTTCTTTTGTTGTTTTTTTTCAATAATATCTTTATTCAGTACTTTATTCAGTACTTTATCGTTGTGAGGAATCAAATAAATTTCAATCCAAACGCAAATGTAAACAAAAATGTTTAAAAAAAAAAAAAAAAAAACCCTCAAATTTAATTTTAAGCTCAGATTTTATTTTAAGCTCCTATGAAACTATTACATTTAAATTTGAAATATATTGTAGGTCTATTTGACGTACAGGATTAAGTAGTAGAATTATAGGCTTTTCATTATTCCATAAAATCCCATATTCCACAAAACAAAACAAAACAAAACAAAACAAAACATGCATTCAGCTTCATTTCATAAAAAAATCTCATGAAATTGAATCACATGCAAATGAATCACATGTAAATGAATCATATGAAAATGAATAAATAAATTAAAGACAAATGTATCTGTAAACAGATAAAAACTACGACGTTACTCATTAATAAATTTGTAATCGTTGCTAAATTGCTCCCATGTGTTGCATTCCTTACTTAACAAATAATATTAAAATAATATAATTTTTCCCGGATTCACACAATCGAGTCGCACCCAGACACCTAAACCAATGAGAGATAAAGGGGGCGTGTGCAGCGCTGCCCTACAGTCTGATCTCAGGAGCTGTCCCGTACTACTCATTGGGGAAACCACACACACACACCCTGAGACAAAAATAGACACTCTAAGAACAAATGAGACGTACACACACACAAAAAAAGAAGAAGCACGACGCAAATGAGCAAGCGCCTGGCCTGCGAATTTTCCGTCTCGACCACAGAGGAAGAAAAACCGACACCTCTCCGCGTTCCTCCACAATGCATCAGGTGGAAAAACATCCAGGCTCGGCGTGTCAGCGCGCCATCCGGCTCGACCTGTTCTGTAATATCAGCTCTTTTTGTGTTAATCTCTGAGCAGGAGCGGCTTTTGAGTCACCGAGTGAAAGATCAGAGGAAGACTGGATCGGTCGCTTCCCTCCTACCCATAATCCTGTTCTGCAGGATTAGGAACAACAACCGAACCCAGACTCGCACTCTGTCTCTCTTAATTACAGAGGGGTCAGGGGAGGTTCGGTACCCTGTCTGAGTCCTTGGGGTCGATCGAGGCATGTCATAATTCTTGTCATAATTCACAAAAGCGTACCACATTTGGTAAAACCTGAAATATTTCAACACCGCACTCAACTCTTCACTTTAGTGTGAATGAGAAGTGCTGGAGTGCCTGAACGCTGCATGGCCTTTAGCGCAGCCACATGAAATATATACGATTTTGCCTGCTGGCATTTCCAAAGAAGTCTGACGACGGAAACAGTGGCTGTTGTGCAAAACGTGAGTTCCTTCGCTTTCAAAGAAACACCCTTGAACGATATGTCGAGCGCTTTTGCATGCCACAACACTGCACCTTGCATCACAGGGTGTTCAATCAACTCTTCCTCAAATTAAAAATTCAATTCCAGTGCATTTCGATTCTGTGAACAATCTCGCAACTCAACCACGGTTGACACCCTGCACACCCGGAAGTCTTTCGAGCAGGCTTTCAAATCAGTAGAACCTAACCCTTATTATTAGTGCTGGATTTATTAGTGTGGCATGAAATTCACGCACAAAATGGTACGAAGAACTAGGAAGCGAGGCTGATTTATTTTTCAGGGGTCGGGTGTCAGGTGATCCGTGGCACGCCCGTAAGAGTTGATCTCCCTTGTGTTGTTCTCTCTGATATTTTCCACAACTCGTGATTGATTGAGATTGTTTATTTATTTATTCACTCCATCGACACTTTTTATTTATTTATTTATTTATTTATTTTTTTACCCCCTTTGGAGGAGAAACTAAAACGTTTCTGATCGAAGCACGGAATGACGACGCAAAACAGCACACGACTGAATCGTTTAGTCGTTTTGGTTTGGGTGCCACTTTCCTTTTCTGTTTGGTATTCAGAGGAAATACGGTGTGAAAGCGGTAGAGCATTACGAAAGAAAGCATGAGCGCACCTGCCTATCTGTTTTTAAGTATGCGTGTGTGTGTGTAATAGTTTATGCCCAACCTTGTACTTATTATTATATTGTCAAAGAAACCTTGTGATATAATGCACAACCGTAAGCGATTCAATGTTGAGTTATTGATAGAGATTTGATTGTCGGGTCCCGTCTAATATCACCACGACATCACGGTCGGTAAGATAAGATAAGACAAAGAGAAATGAACCCCTAATGGGGGATTAAAGTCTTACAGGGGGATAACAGTAAGACCAACAGTGAAGAGAAGTGTCCTAATAAAAATAAATTCATAATAAATGAAATAAAATATTAAGGATTGCGCCGAATACGATAACTTTACATACGCATCCTAAATGAATATAAATACCTATCCGACCTGTAGATCGAGATTTTGTTGGGTTTTTTTTTTCTTTACTTCTGGTTTCTTCCTGTCAAATCATACATTCATGCTAACGAAATGCTGCTAAAAGGACCCCAGAAGCACCCCGAGTTCACCCAGCTATCTTTCCTGATCTTTCTGAAATGAAACAAACCCAAGAACTAAAGTTAATCTGATAAAATATTACCAGAGGAATAGTGTTTGTTAACTGTAAACAACAGGGTCTCGATTTTGGGGAACGACGTTGCTTTGCGGTTTTGAGACCTAGCTTAAAATTTAGCTTGCGTACAGTACTCAGTAACGTTATACTGTTTATAAACTTTCCACAAGGCGTCTGGTTCAGGAAGTGAATGAACTTCAGAGTACTGTGCTAAACTCTTAGGCACATCTAAAGACAAGCTATGAAGCAAAAGACGCCTTCAGGAATCCATAAAATTCCAGAAAAGGAATCCAGAATTCCATAAAAACTACTGTAAAGAACATGAATAGAGTAATAAACTAAAGAAAGTCAATATTTGATATGACAGTACATGGCTTAAAAAGTGCGTCAATAGTCTGAAGTAGAGTTTGTACAGTTTTGTAAGGAAATTAGCTGGTAAGTTTTTTTTTTGTTTTTTTTCTGAGAATCTTGGCGAATCCGCCAGAGTTTTTCTGGAGACGTTGACTCTCACACTCGTGCTTTTCTTTTTTTCTTTCTTTTTTTTTTTTTTTTTTACAGTAAAACCCGCATGGACAGCTACCATTACGTTTGTTGTCTGAAAAATGGCCTGTTCTTTAATATGTTATTATTATTATTATTATTATTATTATTTGTTGTTGTTGTTGTTGTTTGTTGGAAAAGTAACGTACATAGTAAATCTATTTTTACTGAAACATAACAACACGCTCACGCACACACACACAAAACCAAGCCTAAGGTAACTTACAGTTTTGCACAATACTGAATGTAATAAAGTATATATATATATATATATATATATATATATATATATATATATATATATATATATATATATATATATATATATATATATATTTTCTTTGGGGTTTATATATATATATATATATATATATATATATATATATATATATATATATATATATATATATATATATATATATATATATAAACCCCAAAGAAAACAAATATGTAAACAGATAAGAATATTTTGAGCACTAAACACATACGGATATCGATACAGATCATGGCTTTGTGTTACACCCCTTAGAGGTACAGTACACTGCAGAAGTGTTTACTAATTTCACATTGTTTTTATTGTTGAAAAATTTGGTGCGAATTACGAACGATACCGATAGGGAACGATAACGATCTGAACAGAAACTCAACAGCATTGCTTAAGTAGGAAATCCGTAAACATCGTTTGAACTGTAACACCGAATATCGACATGCATTAACAAGCACAGCATGGCCATTTGACTGAAAACAAAATGGCCGTCTCTGACTTCTGAGCATTACTGTACACACATGATGTGTGTGTGTATATATATATATTTATTTATAAACATTATGGTTAGGAGAGTTTCAGTTTCAGACTGGTCGTGATTATGAAGACATCACCCTGACTTCGGTCTATAGTGGAGCATAAAAATAAAAGGAGACACAGAATCACGGGTGGCTGCAGCTGGGTGAACTTGAAACGGTTGCCGGGACAACGGCGTACCGAATCCTTCAGCCTCCTCGTCCTCTAGCGATCAAAGAGGCCAAATGGAGTGAGAGAGACAGACAGTTCGCCCACACTCCACCGTCTCTGCTACACACACACACACACACACACACATAATGTAGCACGGCACTTTGTGTTTGAGCATCTGTGTGTTGGTCTCAGGGGTTTAAAAGGAGCGTGGTGGTAACTCTCAAACCTCACTCAATCATCTCACTCGAAATGCTCAGAACACTTCATATGTAATAAACCGTGAACGCATTAATGTGTTATCATGTATTTACAAACATGAATGAAAATGCATTACACTTTATAATTTAATAATTAGCGTTACGGATTGTTAAAAACGGTCCATCATAAGTAGTTTAATGCATTGCAAGGCCTGGTTACGTATTATTATTATTAGTATTAATATTATTATTATTATTGCTCATATATTACAATACATTATTGCATACACGTATTACTAAATGTATCTATTGATTTATCTATTCATTTATCATGATCGTTAAACCCCGATAATTCAGTGATCTTATTATGTTATGAATCTAATAATGTAATAATAATCTGAACAAATAATTGAATCATACCAGAGAAATGATCAGAAAAATCACACTTTTTTTTTTTTTTTTTAACCTAACTGCAGTGTAGTTCATAAAACTGTAATAAATCATTGGAAATATGTTAAAACATGTTTTAAGTTATTTAACGCTCACAAATACAACTTCTAATACGAGTTATTCTTCATCATAACACGCTATTTCAGGTATCGTGGGTTACCTGTGAAGCATTTTTAGTTTCTAATCAAAGGCTCAGCACAAAATATTTATATATTTTTGCGTTACCTATTAATCATAAGTTATAATATATATATATATATATATATATATATATATATATATATATATATATATATATATATATATATATATAAAATATTTTAGCTGTTTCGTACAGGTCTAGCTGGAGAAAATTTCGTTATGCCCCAAAATGACACGTTCACTTACTCGGAATTACTTGAAGAGTTTCTTCATCGCGTAAAACATGACTGTAAGTCTCTTTTAACCCTTTTAAAAGGGAAGTAAACCTTTGAAAAAGGTTTAAGAAGATTAAACACAAGGGTTAGGGGTGAAGGAGCTCCAGGAGATCAGTATGAGCTAACATTCCAGTGCAGTGTATAGGTGTGTTTAATGACAGAGACTTCAATCACATGGTAGCTTCAAAGGTCAGGGGTCAGGTTTTAGGGAAGGTTGCAGCTGATTTATAAAGCTCTGCCGCATTTCCTGTTGCTTTATTAAAGCAAGTACGTTAGTGTGGAATTAATATAGTGTCCAAAAACATTACAAACAAAACAACACGAAATGTAATGTTAAGATATTATTCATTTACTATGAATAAATATGTATTATAATACATTACGCGTCTCCTTCCGCTTCTATGACAGCAGTTTGCGAATTTCATGTAATTAAAGGACGGTATGCCATACTTTTAATCCGTTTATAGTTACATTCAATGATGAGGAACGTCCGAAACAAGTCAGTTCCTGTTCTCGCAGCTATAAACGGCCGTTCCTTCACCGCTCTCGGTTCTTACTCTCTCTTAGAGTTTATACGATAAATGTTGTGTTGCAGAGGAACCTCGAATAATGGAAAACCTACTGACGCTGGAGACTCCTTTTCCATAAATGTCTGATAAACGTCTCCTCGCGGAAACTTCGTTAATCCGTTTATACGGAGAGTCCACCGTACACACCCCTGGGGAAGCTGTTGCTATAGAAACGACGGCGTATGAAACTACCGGTGTCTCGTAGGGGCACTATCGTCAGAGCTGCTGTTATAGGAAACTGATCAACACCTTCAGACCTGGGAACTGGAAACACATGTTTGTGTAGCTGCAAGAAATCCAAGAAGAAGTTGAAGCAATGTCTCTTTGCTCAACATGAATGAGAAATTTCTCAACCCTGACTGTGCAACGACAGTTGTGTATCAGAACAGCTTCAGCATGGGATTGTGGTCTGTATGCGTGTGTGCGTGTGTCGATGTCGATTCCTCCGATCTGACAGCTTCCCTTTTCTCTGTACACCAGATCATGATGACGAGCCCCAAAAATGGAGCGCTCATGGTTTTGAGGAAGGCAGATGCCTGTCCCATCATATGAAAGATAAGATGTGCACTATTCTGAGTTGGTTTATATATATATATATATATATATATATATATATATATATATATATATATATATATATATATATATATATACATATATAAAATTTATTTATTTAATTCTTGCTAAGATAAAGGTTCTTCCGCTGTTCATTGCGCACTGGTGCTCGCTCAGTTCTCCTTTTTTTTAGTTGTGTGTATGTGTGACTTTGTCAACAGAGTCGTACATGCTTTATAACTTTTGCATGGACGAGATGCACCACTGAATCCCACTTCTACTGTAAACGAGTGCTGACCTAGCTAGCTAGCCATGTCGATCCTGCAGGCGATGTAGCAGAGTACTGCCTCTTGTTGTGATTAAAGCTTAATTAATACCAGATCCGATCCCACTGTTGAAATTCTCGATTCTGATTGGTCAGAAGTAGCACCGGCTTTTTTTCACGAGGTTTCTAATAGGCGTCGGCTCCTTCACAGGAACTTGCGTGTGTAGTGGACGTTTCGCACAATCTAAGCTTAATAATAAACCGAAAAAGCGTGTCGTTTAACAAATAAGGAGGTGCTTAGTTAAGTTTTAAGAGTCTCCAGTGTCAGTGGTGTAACCTATTTAGAGTCTTGTTACAGTCTCAGAGCGGACAACGATACAAAGAAGTCCATGAATACAACGAGTTTGAGATTTGAGATTGTAATGGTTTTTCTGTATTTCATTTCCGTCGTAACTGGCAGGGGGCACTCTTTTGTTTTGCGTTTCGTCCATGTGAATATAGTTTTGGGATGTACATCGCCACTTTTTGTTCAGCGTTAAACTAGACAGTTCTCATCGGGTATAAAGAACAACGACGACGATGACAACAACAACAACAAAATCGACATATATATATATATATATATATATATATATATATATATATATATATATATATAAAACCGACAAACTTTTATACAAAAAGATTACAAATGTGACCGGGTCGAGAAATGAAGCTGCTTCGATCATTCACAATGCATTATGGGATTGGCAGTTCACTGATATCTTGTGCTATACGCTCAGTGCAGCGTCTTCTACCTTCTTTCTTTTTTTTCGTGGTTCCTGATGCATTGGTTTGGCACTTTTCTGACACGTCTATAATTATTAACATGAGAGAAACTTCCGGAAATGTGGTTGCTGAAAAAGTACGTGCCTTTTTATATTCATAGAAGGCCAATTAGAGCGGAAATAAAGAGCACTGCTAAGTAATTAATGAAGCTGGTGAGTGTAAAAGCATGTGCGTGCGTGCGTGCTGAATGAGCGTGTGTGCGTGTGCGTGTGCGTGTTTGTGTGTGTGCTGAGCGTCTCCGTGGAAGAGTGCACAGGGAGTGTTCGTGGGTGGAGACTCACCGGAGGGAGATGTGGGACTTTGGGAATGTTGCCCGTTGTGTGTGTGGAGCGACAGGTCCACCTGCATTCTGCTGCCCTCCTTCCTGGGAGAGCACTCGCCGTTACCTTAGAAACACACACACACACACACACACACACACACACAGAGAAAGATATAAGAACGGTCAGGACCTTGTCTTGCTCTGGGGGAACGGAGTGGCGTGGCTTTGTAGATGGTCACGCATATGTGTACAACTTGCACACACACACACACACACACACACACACAATTAATTTACATTCCAGCAGCTATAAACACTTGTTCCATCATCAGTCTCTCTTTCTTGAAGTTAACTCGTTAAATCGTAAACTCCTCTATGCGTGGTGGGAAAACATCCTGGAATGTTACAAAGCACTGGCACTGGAGACTCCTTCCATAACTGTTCAATGAACATCTCCTTACACATTAATCTTTGTTAAATAACAAGACATTTTTTTTATTCCCTACAGTCAGCTATCTACTGACCAATCAGATTCAAGGATTCGGCGAATAATATCCTGTATATTAACACGAGTAATAATAACAACGGACCAAAGTGAGGCGTGCTAATGAAATGTGTTTCAGTTTGAACTTTAAAACTACTTTTAAACTCTACTGCATCCAGGATATTAATGAGCATTCCATTACTGCAGAATGTTCCTTCTAATTGGTCTCCAGGTATAAATACTGAACGCTCAATCATGAGTTTCGCCAATTAACCGCCACAAACATGTTATTTACGACATTAGCTCATATCGGTGACTGGGGACTAGTTGTAACGTGTTTTATTAACCGTTTGTTAACCTTGCTGATGGAGTAACAAGCACTGTTAGCAAAGGGAAGGTAACACGTTAGCAATTATTAAAGAACTTTCTAGTTAAACTTATAAGAAAATAACTGGAAGCGATGTTAACATATACATAGCTATGCAGAAGCACTGTGAAATTCTTGATCCCGATTGGTCAGAAGGTGTCGATTAATTGTCCGTAACAAATCACGGGTTTACGTTAACATGTTATCGTTTTCGTAGCAATTAGATACACCGGGACTCGTCCCGGGGAAGCTCCACGACAACGGAAATAAAAACGAAATCGTTCGGACGGTGTCGTTTTGTTGAACGTTTACGGAAGGAGTCTCCAGTTTCAGCACTACGTGACAATCAGAGGAAGAGCTGTAACTTTAAGATGTCTGATATCTTACTTGACGTTCAGTGATGTAACTCAAAATGGATAAAAAGTATGAAATGTTATTCTTTTAGAAGTAAATAAATAAATAAATAAATAGATACAACGGTACTGGGTAAATTACTGTACGTGCAGTAGAAGAGGAATAAATCATTTTGTGATGCATTGTTATTCTTCACACCACGCTGCTGTTGATTATTTTCCCAAAACAGCACGCCACTAGTGTGTTTTATTTCGCACTTAATTGTCAACAAGAAATTTCCGGCGTCTGTAGTGCGTTACATAGATTCTACATCGTTATGCACCCTATGTAGTGAGAATATACAGGGAACAGGAAGCCTTTCGGATCCGACCGGACGCCGAAATGTAAAAACGTGATAAATATCGGTTGCAGTAAAACATTTTTGTGGGTAAAACTACAAAAAACATGAATGTGGGGAAAAAAAAAAAAACATGATAGTGATGGTTAACGTGATATAAAATCTTTATATACATACTGCATATCTGTTTTGTCTTGCTTGCAAACTATACTAAAAGATAAGTAGAACACGATAGAACAATAGGTCTTTGTGATTGGATACGCCCCCTGGATCCTGAGGGCGGGGCTTCCTGAACATGAGCAGGAATAAAAGGTAGGCTCAAAGTAGTACAATCAAAAACAAATACATATCATTTAAATGTCAAACCCCACCTACTTAACCGTTAGTGACCTAATCTTGAAAAAGCCTTGACTAATCAAACCTAATGCACCTTGAAGTAATTCATATCCGAGTGCCTACACGTTTATAAATACGCACACACACACACACACACACACACACACAAAACGGGATTATTGTGTAGGAGGCCCTCTGACTAAACCAGAGCGTAACTTTAGATCAGGAACATTTGATCACCGAGGGTATGCGGATAAAATAAAGCAGAGGCTTTTGTTCCACTTGTCAAACAGTGAGACTGAAGCAGTGTTCCAATCCTCCGACCTCCTACTGCAGGGCGCACTACCCGTTCTTACGCTCGCCTCTTATTCGCAGCTACGGTGTACACTACAGCCCTTCTCCGATTGCCCAGGCTCACTCGTGCGCTTTGTTTATCAAAGCGTGTGCCAGCGGGACGTCCTCTCCTCTCCTCGCCTTGCCTCTCCTCTCCTCTCCTGCAGGGAGAGCTTGTTAACCTTTCAGCCACATGCTTGACATCTAGATTGGATTTCATCGTCTCTCTGCACTCTGAGCTTGAAATGGCTGTGCGCCATGGCCCGCGTTCGCCCAGGGGGAGCGACTGTTTCCTGACTGATCTGTTTTCCTCCTGACCCCTTCAGAGAAAGCCTCACAACACACACACACACACACACACACACACACACACACACACACACTAGTTCATATCGTACCACACGATACACTTTGATAAGATAAAGCTTCTGGGTTCTTTCACATATGACTGATTTTCCTCATCTTTTTCTTTCCTCCACACACTTCTCTACAGTTGTAAGCACATGAAACCAAACCGAACTACTGAACAAGGAAAACAAACAAACAAACAAAACTTTCTCTCCACAAGCACTCCGAGTCCACTTACTGTTTTGTTGTATGACCGGCTGCATTATTCAACTCCACACACACTCAGAATGCTCCACAAGGACACGATGCTCCGCGCCAGAGAGCCTTGCCGCTTAGCTTATGTTTGATAATGAGTGGAAAGCACCTGCTCTGTCAGTGTTAAACTCTCTATTGTAATGGAGCCGTGCGTGTCTAGTCAGACCTTCCTTCAAACAGGTCGGAACAGCTGAAGCAGTATATGACAAGAAAGTCACGTTAGCCTGGAGTTTAGCCTTGGGTTCTCTGTTCACACAGCTTCCAAAAGGCTTCGATTAACAGGTCAGACATAGAGGATAGAGTTTAGAACAGAGTATAGACTGAGTGTAGATGTGTAACAGAGCATAGATAAGAGCTGTAACAGGTCACAGATTTGTAACAGAGGAGAGATTAAGGTATAACAGAGCATAGATTTGTAACAGAGCATAGATAGAGTTATAACAGGGAATAGAATTGTAATCGAGTATATATAGAGTTATAACAGGGCACAGATTTGTAACAGAGCATAGACAGAGTTATAACAGGGCATAGATTTGTAATAGAGTATAAACAGAGTTGTAACAGGGCACATATTTGTAACAGAGCACAGATAGAGGTATAACAGGGCATAGACTTGTAATAGAGTATAAACAGAGTTATAACAGGGCACATATTTGTAACAGAGCATAGACAGAGTTATAACAGGGCATAGATTTGTAATAGAGTATAAATAGAGATATAACAGGGCAAATATAGGTAACAGAGCACAGATAGAGGTATAACAGGGCATATATTGTAATAGAGTATAAACAGAGTTATAACAGGGCACATATTTATAACAGAGCATAGACAGAGTTATAACAGGGCATAGATTTGTAATAAAGTATAAATAGAGTTATAACAGGGCATGTACTTGTAATAGAGTATAAACAGAGTTATAACAGGGCAAATATAGGTAACAGAGCATAGACAGAGTTATAACAGGGCATAAATTTGTAATAGAGTATAAATAGAGTTATAACAGGGCACATATTTGTAACAGAGCATAGACAGCGTTATAACAGGGCATAGATTTGTAATAGAGTATAAATATAGTTATAACAGGGCATAGATTTGTAATAGAGTATAAATAGAGTTATAACAGGGAATAGATTTGTAATAGAGTATAAATAGAGTTATAACGGGGGCATAGATTTGTAAATGAGTATAAACAGAGTTATAACAGGGCACATATTTGTAACAGAGCATAGATAGAGGTATAACAGGGCATAGGCATGTACCCGAGTACAGCGTTATAACAGATCATAGTCATGTACCAGAGTACAGACAGAGTTATAACAGATCATAGGCATGTACCAGAGTACAGACAGAGTTATAACAGATCATAGGCATGTACCCAAGTACAGACAGAGTTATAACAGATCATAGGCATGTACCCGAGTACAGACAGAGTTATAACAGATCATAGGCATGTACCAGAGTACAGACAGAGTTATAACAGATCATAGGCATGTGTCCGAGTACAGACAGAGTTATAACAGATCATAGGCATAGACTTGTAATAGAGCACATAGAGTTATAACAGGGAATAGAATTGTAACAGAGCAAACATAGTTATAACAGGTCAAAGATTTATAACAGATCATAGATAGAGTTATAAAAGGAAATAGAATTGTAACAGGGCATAGGAAGAATGATAACAGGGCATACATAGTGTAACCACAAATTTGTAACAGAGCATCTCCAACGTTATATACAGAGATTAGATGGAGTCGTAACTGATCATATACTTATAGGAGAGAATATATAGATCTATAACAGCGTAGCTAGTTATAACAGCATAGATAGAGTTATATTGGAGCATAGATGAAGTTGTGGCAGATCTTACCCATGTAACAGGAGACTGAGAGAAGTATAACAGAGCATAGATAGATCATGTGCCTTTAATTGAGCCTATACAGAATTAGAACACATTTATAAGAGATTTTTAGACTTGTTACAAAACAGAAAGAGTTATAACAGAGAATAGATACAGTTATAACAGATCTCAGGCATGGAGCAAAGCATGGACATATAATAGAGCATAGATTTGCAACAAAGCAAGGATAAATGATGTAAACACACATGAGGAAAACAGAAGCACAGTATAATAGAGCATAAACAGAGTTATAACAGATCATAGGCATGTACCCCAGTACAGACAGAGTTATAACAGATCATAGGCATATACCAGAGTACAGACAGAGTTATAACAGATCATAGGCATGTACCCCAGTACAGACAGAGTTATAACAGATCATAGGCATATACCAGAGTACAGACAGAGTTATAACAGATCATAGGCATGTACCAGAGCATAGACAGAGTTATAACAGATCATAGGCATGTACCAGAGCATAGACAGAGTTATAACAGATCATAGGCATGTACCAGAGTACAGACAGAGTTATAACAGATCATAGGCATGTACCCGAGTACAGAGAGAGTTATAACAGATCATAGGCATGTACCCGAATACTGACAGAATTATAACAGATCATAGGCATGTACCAGAGCATAGATAGAGTTATAACAGATCATAGGCATGTACCCGAGTACAGACAGAGTTAGAACAGATCATAGGCATGTACCAGAGCATAGACAGATTTATAACAGATCATAGGCATGTACCCGAGTACAGTGTTATAACAGATCATAGTCATGTACAAAAGTACAGACAGAGTTATAACAGATCATAGGCATGTACCCGAGTACAGACAGAGTTATAACAGATCATAGGCATGTACCCGAGTACAGACAGAGTTATAACAGATCATAGGCATGTACCAGAGTACAGACAGAGTTATAACAGATCATAGGCATGTACCAGAGTACAGACAGAGTTATAACAGATCATAGGCATGTACCAGAGTACAGACAGAGTTATAACAGATCATAGGCATGTACCAGAGTACAGACAGAGTTATAACAGATCATAGGCATGTGTCCGAGTACAGACAGAGTTATAACAGATCATAGGCATGTACCAGAGTACAGACAGAGTTATAACAGATCATAGGCAAGTACCAGAGCATAGACAGAGTTATAATAGATCATAGGCATGTACCCGAGTACAGAGTTATACCAGATTATAGTCATGTACCAGAATACAGACAGAGTTATAACAGATCATAGGCATGTACCCGAGTACAGACAGAGTTATAACAGGTCATAGGCATGTACCAGAGCATAGATAGAGTTATAACAGATCATAGATTAAATGTAGATCATAGGCTTGTAACAGAGTATATATAGAGTTAAAAAAGATAGATTGATTAATGAGCATAGAAGTATAACAGAGCAAAGACACAGTTATAACAGAGCAAAGACACAGTTATAACAGAGCATAAATAGAGTTATAAGAGAGCACAGATAGGGTTAGCAAAGAAATGTTATATAATGGTCTGCACTTATATAGTGCTTTTTTAACCTTAGTTATGGTTAGCACGGTAACAGCAACACACAAATGATCATAGATGATAGATAGTGTCACAGATAGAGCTATAACAAAGCATAGACAAAGTAATGAGACAGCACAGATAAGACATATTGAGGTAGATAAAGTCAGACTAGGCCATAATGTTATCAGAGCCTAAATCAAACTATCACATACCATGGGGGGAATAATAGCCGAGCACAGATGACTAGATTATATAGTATAACAGTATAACAGTGCACAGATAGTTATAACTGAGCGTAGATCAGCACAGATAGTTATGAACAAGACACACTAAGTGTTAGAACAAAGCACAGATAGAGTTATAACATAAATAAAGCTAGAGTAAATAACGTTGTAGATTACAGACACAGCACTGCTATGTTATAACTTACAGCAAACAGTTATAACAGCATATTGAGTTGTAGAGCCTTATAACAGAGCATAGGTAATGCAGAGCATGCAGATACCTATACTATACGATGCACAGATGTAATAAGGAATTCCGGTGGAGATATGAGTTATAATAGAGTGCTGATAGTCATAAAAGTGTCAATGGTTATAACTGTCTATAAGCCTATATGTGTTATATCTGCGGTAAATGACCGCTCTGATACAACTTTATTTCTGAACAGTCATAGCAGCGCAAAGTCATAAAAGAGTAAAAGGTTATAACTGTCTGCAACCCTATACACTGTTATAACTCTTCACTGCCTGTTATAAAAGATCTGGGCTAACTGCATCTGTACTCTAAAACAAACTTTTATATGATAACATGATCTATGTTCTAACTCCAAGCTCTGTTATTACTCTACCCATGATGCTTTATACCTTTCTGTTATAAGCAATCCGTGCTAACAGTGTCTGTGCTCGGATACGGTTTTATTTACAGCTGATAGTCAACAGTTATAACAAAGCATAAGGTATTCCTATTTGATACATCGATGTATTAAAGACTTCCTATGGAGTTATAACAGAGTTATAACAGAACAGTTATGTTGTTATAACCTTACGTGCATTTGTGCTCTGATACAACTTTATCTCTGCTGCGTTTATCTATGTTCCGACTCTATGCTCTGTTATTACTCTATCTACCCTGCATTACGACTTCGAAACATTCTGACATGGTATAACTGTTTATTGCCTGTTCTAACCCTACCAGCGCGAACTGTATCTGTGCTCTGCTACAACTTTATTTATAACTCAATGCTCTTGCATTAGTCTAACTACAATGTACAGGTGCAGCTGGAAAAAATTGAATATCTTGGAAAAGTTCGTTATTTTCCGTAAATTTAATTAAAAAAGTGGAACTTTCATATATATATATATATATCTATCTATCTATATATATATATATATATATATATATATATATATATATATATATATATATATATATATAAAAATATTTCGAGCCCTTTTTAAAAAAAAAAAAATCTCGATGATTACTCTTTCTGCCTTATAGAAATCAAAAATCCAGTATCTGAAAATATTCGAATAAAGATTTGTGTCTTTAAACCTCAGCAGTGCCACGGGCTGGCTGTGTCAATGAGGCGTGGCATGGGGGCGATCAGCCTGTGGCACTGCTGAGGTGTTCTGGAAGTCCAGGTTGCTTTGATAGCGGCCTTCAGCTCGTCTGTATTGTTGATTCTGGTGTCTCGTAGATTCTCTATGGGGTTCGGGTCAAGCGGGTCGGCTGGCCAATCAAGCACAGTAACACCACGGTCAGTAAACCAGTTACTAGAAGTTTCGGCACTGTGGGCAGGTGCCGAGTCCTGCTGGAAAAGGAAATCGGCATCTCCATGAAGCTTGTCAGCAGATGGAAGCATGAAGTTAGACACTGCATCGACTCTCGACTTGAGAAAACACGCTGGATCAACACCAGCAGATGACATGGCAACCCAAATCATCACTGACTGTGGAAATGTCACACTGGACTTCAAGCAGCTTGGATTCTGTTCCTCTGCACTCTTCCGCCGGACTCTGGAACCTTGATTTCCAAATGAAATGCAACATCGACTTCCATCTTCCCCGTGATTGTGTTTGTGTGTACTGAACCAGACAGAGAGATTAAAGCCTCAGGAAACCTTCGCAGGTGTTTTTGAGTAATTCATTTGCTGATTAGACTCTTCTCAGCTCCACATTTCTCTAAGTTCTTTATTAGAATATTTTGAGATACAGGATTTTTGATTTCCGTGCACTCTAAGCCGTAATCATCGAGATTAGGACAAAAAAAAGGGCTCGGAATATTTCACTTGATGTGTAATGAATGGAGAATATATGAAAGCTCCACTTTGTGAATAAAATGATGTGGAAAAAATATAAACTTTTCCACGATATTCAGATTTTTTGAGAGGCACCTGTACGGTATTCTAGCTAATACGCTCTCTGTTATAGCATTTCACTGTCTCGCTATAATTTGTTCTGAAAGGACTTTATTAACTATAGTAGAGCGCCGGTAGTCATGAAAGAGGGAAAGCTAATAACAGAGAGCAAATTGATTCACAACAATAAGACCGCACAGAACGTGCTTCAGCTATCATGAGTACGGAAAGAGAGAAAGAGAGAGAGCGGGAGAGTCATGGAGAGAGTCAATTACAGACAATGACCCAATCGCAGAGTCCGTGTCTGGTTACCACGCCGGGGTTGAGGGAAATCTCAGGTGACCGTCAGTCCCCTGGCAACGGGAAACGAGCGAGCGGTCCGATTTGAGTGACGGAGAAGGGGAGGATTTTCCATAACAGCACAGCGAGGTAGCTGTGGCCTCCCACTCCGGTCTGCCATCTTAGGGAATTAGATCGGGCTTGGCAAAGAAGAGTGACTTGTCAGCCCAGGGCAAAAAGTGAGCGAGAGAAAGAGAGAGAGAGAGCGAGAGAGCTCAGCTAGATGACTCCAGGCCAGAGATAAGGTCTGCAAACCACAGCTCAAAACTGATCTGATATCCATCAAGCACACTGTGTCGATTATCGCTCTGAGGAGCTGTGACACGCTCCGTCCTCTGAAAGCATGCGGTTTTCACGGTTTTACTACTGTTCCACTTCATGTTGATTTCAAGTTCTAGTCTACAAATGAGCATTCACTCCACACACACACACACACCACATACCACCCTCACACCCAGACTTGTTCACTCCCATGGGCCACGGGTGCATGGATCATTTTTAAAAAGGCGACAGGCTGCCCCCGTGCTGATGCAAGTCGAGAGCTTGTAGGAAAGCCCGATGGAGACTACAGGAGTGAGTGTGGGACTGTGCTGAGTCATAATCTGATCGTTCACTGACTCACAATGCAGAAGTTCAAAAAAAAAAAAAGAAGAAGAAAAAAGCCAAGAAATAATGAGCGATGTCACTGTTCCGTGCACTTTCTTAATCTTAGTGGACAAAATCTATGAAGGAGGATGATAAGAACTCTAAGAATATTTGGAAAAGACACGCGGCAATTCTTTGGCTTCCGGCCTGCTTTATCAGAAAGGGTTGGGCCACGAGGTTCATTCCAGCCAGCCTGATAATGACATTAACACTTCTACTGCATTAGACTATTTGTTCTTTGACTGCTGTTGAAAGATACTGTTCAAACGTTTATCTTGGCATTTGGCCCGTTTGGGTTGGGCAAAACAGAAACAATCTCAGATCAGTACAGAAAGAAAAAAAAAAAGGATTTTTTTTTTTTTTTTTTTTTAAAGACAGGATCGTCTCTCCCGGCGTTGGTTGCGGCATGTTGTAGACGTGCAGGTTTTTGAGTTGGGATCTGGTTTTTCCTGTCAGGCCCTGTGCCTTTTGGCTCAAAGTTAAAAGTCAAACCACACTCCCACTTTTACCGTCCTTCGTTACGCAACTTACACACGCTGAGTGTCGTTTTCTGCTTTTCAAGCTTTTGAATTGGGGTTCGGGAATGCGTTACGGAATTTCTTCACAGTCAAACATGCCTTTCACAAACGATAGGAAAGGTTTCTTCAGGTGAAGAACTGATTATCAAGAGCAACAGACTGTAAAAATCAATATTCGGAACGACCACCAAAAAGCCACTGGATCGCTTGATGTTCCTACTAAATCAGCGTCCGTTCTCTCAGATACACGGTTCTCAAAAACGGAGAAACCGACATATTCCGTTTATTGTGCGTGTTTATTGGGAAAATATATGGATGGAAACCTAAAATTTTTCCTCTTTTCCAATTTCGATTTAATTTGTATAGCGCTTTAAACAGTGGATATTGTCACCAAGCAGCTTCACAGAAATCCAGACATGATGTTTTTATTTATCCCTGATAAGCAAGCCAGATGAGACGGCGATGAGGGAAAAGTCCTTGAGATGTCTCAAGTCTCAAAAAAACAAACAGACAAACAACAAAAAACTTGAGCGGTACCAGAATCAAAAGGACCCCCATCCTCATCCGGGTGAATGCGGAACAATGAAAAGACAATACGATTTATTTATTTTTTAAAAACAGTATGTCACTCTATTAGGAACACCGGTACACCTAATACACCTAATATTTATTATCCAATAAATTCATGCAAATACAAGTCAAGAGCTTCTGTTTTTTTCACGCACTCTTCACATACACGTAAATGTTTATCGGCCGCTCCGATACCCGGACATAGACGTCCGTTTCTGTTTTTTTTTCTTTTCCCCAGCACGAGGTGATGACTTGACATTTACACTACACGGAGACCGGACGTACGGTCTCTTCCAGCCCTCGTCTGGATGTCTAGACCTCACATGGATTGCGTTAAATAATTTATCGACAAATTTCGTAGCCTGTTCACTCAGCCTCCTAGCAGTTGGGATGTTGGTGTTAAAATGATAACAGCAGCACAGAATGAGAAAGCGGATGACGTACTGGATGACTAGCGCTAGTGCTAAATGAGCCCTCTATATACCTCGGTATATCATGTTAGCATCAAACAATAAGAAGCAAAGTAGTAGTAGTAGTAGTACTCCCCCGCCCCAGCTGTTCATTATGCTCGCGTTGTGCTTTCAGAGCAGAACGTACGTCCTTGATGGCTTGATCTTGCTATCAGACACAGAATCACACAGTGTTAATAAAAAACGGCCAAATTCCTCACTCAAGCCAAAGCGCAGTGAGTCCGCTGTAAAAACAGATAAAAGTAATGCACGGACGTATTTCTTCTCTTTAAATCTCCACCCGTCACACCAAGCGTTGCATCATGAACTCGAGTTTATACGGCTACCTGCGACTACTTTTGAGATGAAACAAAAGGTTCAATCGCGTGAAGCAGGCAGCGGGTGAACTTTCGTTTCCAAGTTTAACCCGACTTGACCTGTCTGTACAGTATACTGCCTACCGTAATGAAAGGTGAACCGCTTCAAAACTTCCGCTCGCTGATTTATAACGTCGAAAAGGAACGATCTTCACGTGTAGCAAGACCAAAGACGTCAAATCGCACGGAAGCTAATTAACGTTCCTCTCGTCTCAAGTGTCCGCTAGCATGACGATACCAACCGCGCTGAGGAATACATATTAACAGATAGATCAGGGTGACGTGTATTAGGTCTCGTTCTCGCTGTTACGTCCGGTAAAGTTTAGGTTTAGGTTCAGATCGTTGCGAAAACGTCGCTACAGAGAAAGGTACTGAGGAGAAAGAATCCATGACGATAGAAAGCATTTAATGGTTTTAATGGTTAAAATGGGAATTGTTTTGGTTTTAATGGAAATAATAACGGTTCTTGTGGGTCTATACTGGGAATGTGTTGGGTTCTATTAGTGGCACGTTTATGTCTAGGGGAAACCGATACAAACGTGTCAATTTTAATAGAATACGGCCCAAAAAACACTACATTTGTTAATGTTTTTAACGGTATTTTTTAGTGGAAACCATTAGAATTTCTGTCTTTTTCAAAGAAGTAAAAAAAGGCGTATTTTTTTCAGTAATATGAAAACAACTCAAGTGAGGAAGTTTAACGGTAGAAACATTTCACACACGACTTTCAGGCCGGAGTTAGACCGCTCCGTCTAGACGCCAAGGATCGCTCGGTACGTCCAGAATTGCGTTCCTAACTCCTGAATCTTTTCTGTGAGGTCCGCTGTGACGTGCCGTGAGAGGAAATACTGAATACGGGTTCGAGGTGTTGAAAAGCCGTAATCCCTTTTCTTTCCCCATCACCAAGTTAAAGATGTCCTCCTACAGTAACCCTCCAGCCCGTCCACATTTTTGCTCCTTTCCAGTTCCCCACACGCCCGCACACCTGTTAGAGGTAATCAAGAGCTGTAGAATGCTGAGCGTCAGGTGTGTTAGGATCTGGAAATAGAAGCAAAAAAATGTGGACGGGCGATAGGGAGGTCCCAAAGGAGTCGGGCGAGTGAGAACCTTGAAGTGAAACGCAAGACGACGAGGTGTAGCCGAGAGTGCGCTGTACACACACACACACACACACTGTGATTTCAAAACGCATTCTTCCTCCGTTTCTGGGATTAGGAGCTTGTTTGGGTTGAACATTTCTGACATTCTATGATGTTTAATAGGTACGAGCTCGCCTACGAGCACAGAAGACGAGCTTTTTAGTCTTAATCTCTCGTCTGTGTTTTCCAGTACACCTGCATGAATTCTCTGACGAGGGACACTTTATCAGACCGTTCCATCTGAGGGAATCTGTAGGAGGGGGGGGGGGGGGGGGGGGGGTTGTTGGAAAGGTGCTACTGCGCACCTGGTACCGAAGACTTGTGCTGATAACAGCTCGTACGAGGAGCCAAGAACAGAACGGAACGAGCTTTTAGCGGGATATTTCCACAGCTTAGATGTTTTATCGAGTGCGTGTGCTCGACGGCGCAGAACTACGTCTCAACGTTTCGGAGAAGATTTTAGACGCGGTGCGAAT
>NC_030421.2:5400000-5547500 GCF_001660625.3 Ictalurus punctatus | reverse complement strand
TCCTAAACATTAGAAACTTGCAATGGGCGGTTTAAAATAAGTTAGAAAAGTTCAAGTTAGGGATGGGATTAGCTTTTCCGCTTTACGCGTTTACACATTTTTCGTTGTAGACTGGAATCTGTGATGATACATTTTCCCGAAAATGCCTCAAGTGATACTTGAACCGAGTAATCAAATAAACATGATTACCTCTTAACGTTTCGTTGTAGTGCGAGCTGTGCTTTGTTACCTTTAGGCAGTAATGCTTACACATTGAAATATGCGTTACGACACAATCTAACGGCTAATTTTACTGTGATTGCTTTCCACACGTCCGGAACTTTCAGGATGCTGATTTGGGACACACTCACTGACGCCATTTATATAAGTTTGGTCTAAAATTAACTTGCTCTTCTGGGTCGGTGTGGATGACTAAGCTCTCCACTGCCTGGCCCGAGTCCTGAGTCATGACCAGTCCCCACATACGACTTCCTGCCCTGATGTTGACTCCTCGATCACTCAGTCTTATTTTTGGATTTCTGACGTCTTTGATTCTATTTTGTTCGCTTTTGTTAGAGAACAAGCGGCGTGTGCTGCAAGTGGCGGTGGAGGAGATGATTGTTTTGCTACACCTGTCCAAACGGATAAAACTCTGTGTGTGGCTTCTGTGGAGCAGTGAGAGATCTGCCTGCTGGAGATGAAAGAGGAGATGCAGGTAAGCTGTAACATTTGTATCTGTGTTTGGATTTAAATCCAAAGTGGGCATCAGTGTATGAATATGATCTTCATAGAATTTGACCACCACCCTGACCAGGGTGACTAGATGGATGGATGAATAAAGGATTGGATGGATGGATGGATGGATGAATGAATGAACGAACACGGTAAATAGAGCCTTCATTTGCAAGTACAATCCACTTTGGTTGCCATGAAAACTGAATGCAATCCTCATGGCAGAAAGAAGGGAAAAGCTCAGAGAACTTGAGCTGAAGTTCATGGTTGCCTTTATGTTCCACTAAAAGGTTGAGCTCGAGAGGGTTTAAGAAAGAAAGCAGCTTTTCACTGAAACTTGAGCTAGCAATCAGAAAAAGGCTGCAAATGGCATGATTTACATACAGTCAGGAACAATATTTTCCTCCAACTTAACCTACTTTAATGCGATGATTTTGTTGACGGAGGAAAATTCCGAGAAATTTCATTTTCTAACACCTACTCAGTAAAGTGTGTGGAACATAGGACACTGTGGGAACATTTGTGATGGCAGTGGAAGAGATCTTTTGTCCCAAACCACGCTTACTATGCACTTGGGTCATGTGAACACCATCAATCCACTGTGGGCGTGTCCCAAACCATGCACACACTATTCAATTAGGTCACGTTAACACCATCACCAGTACACTGTGGGTCTGTCCCAAACCATGCACACACTATTCAATTAGGTCACATTAACACCATCTGTTCACTGTGGGCGTGTCCCAAACCACACACACTTAAATTAGCTCACATTACAACCTTCATCGTTCCACTGTGGCCATGTCCCAAACCACACTCTATTCACATCATCATTGGTCCACTGCGGGAGTGTCCGAAACCCCACACGCTATTCACTTAGGTCACATTAACGGTCATCGGTCCACTGTGGGTGTGACACAAAATATAACCCTTAGTTAATGTTAATCTCAGGGGGCAACATGAGTGAATGCTAGAACTGCTGGAAGCCCTCCATTTCATTTCCCTACCCCGGATCCACTCAGGGTCTTTGTTTTCCTTGGGATCTTGATCTACGTTCCAGAGTAGATGACGTAGATGATGAAAAGTGAAGCTATAAAGATGCAGCTTTAGAGCTGGTGTCGCAGAGTGCATCAAAATCTCAGACTGCTAGAGAGACAGGAGCAGAATTGAGCCGTAAAGATGTAAAGATATGTTCCACTGTTGTGACTACAAAAAAGGAATCCAGGCAATAAATCACAAAAAAGATGGTTCAATGCTACTCAAGCTGACTAGAAACGATAATGGCTCCAGATAAAAGGTCATTTTATTTCAGAAGACCACAGCACATCAACACAGATGTGTGGTGCTCCAATGGGAGCTTCTCCAGTGCCTTTAAAGGAGAATTTTATATAACCTTTAATAACCTTGTTTAACGGGCAGAGCAAAAAGTTCAACCGGAAAAAACACTGGAAGAGATATGGTTGTATATCTTACCAGTAAATAGTGTTGGGGAAAGAACAGGAAGAAGACGGATGCTTTATTCATTTGTTTGTTTGTTTTTAATTTCCTTTCATGATGACTGGAATTGCCAAGACTGAGCGTGTCAGAACTACGTTAGCAATGGCCACTTCATTGACCTGAGCTTTGAATTGAATTGGCTTTTGTGACTCCCTAGAAAATCTAATCGTAAAACGCAGCGTTTATTTAAAAACAAATTGAGATGCATATTTTAAAGAGATTACACCAAAACTTGGCCACTGAAGATTGGATAACAACTAGATGACATTTATTTCAGTTAGTGTAGCCTTCCTCTCAGGCCATTCTCCTCTGACCTCTCATCAATAAGGTAGTGATGGATGGATAAATTCATAGATATGTGATCGATAGATGCATAGAGATATGGATGGATAAATTCAGATACATATTTGAGTGGATGGATGGGTGACACCAAGTCTCCATTAAACAAACAGAAGAGGGACAGTCGAGGGAGTCTGTGGAGTCTAGAGTCACCAGAGACTTCTCCCCCAAGCAATATCTTCGGGGAGATCATCTCTGCTTGGAGCCACAACGTAGAACTACCTGAGCTACCAAAGCTCATCAAGCAACCCGGTTACACGACTCCTTTTCAATCATTATTCAGATTGGTCTTCCAAGACGCCGCTCGAACGCTGACCAGACCACGACCCATCGCAGGAATCCCTTGTACACGAAGACGTAATGAGGGAATCCCCTTTCGGAACAACAATTCTAAGGAAGCACGTCCAGATTCTCGCCGAGCTGGTGCATATAAATTAATTATAATTAAAAGCCATTCTAGAAGAAGTGACGGTAAATTGATGGATCGTCAGCCTATGGTCTGTGAAATAGCATATGCTACTAGAAAGTTGTAACTTCATTCACTCTGTTCAAAGCCATCTTCACCCCTTCGTGTGTTTGTGTTAGATTAGTTTCTGTGTAGTACAAAAGTCTGTAGTCAAATAAGTCAAGTTATATACTTGTGCATGTGTGTGCATATACATATATATAATGCTTTATAAATCTACTGCCTTGAGCTGCCGATCTTGTTACTGTGCTCTTAATATAGTCTTTCACTATATGTTGGATATTATTGCCGGTGGCCACGGAAGTAATATCTAATGCATAATTAATAAATACTCTAATTTCAACTTATCCGTTGGACGAATAGTTGATCAGAAATTATAACATTCGCTGATCTGCTAGTCTCCTACATATTTTGCTGTCAAATACAGTTAACTTTTAAATATAAATGTCTGAACTTTGACACGTAATGGAGGAGAATGCTGCAGCTCAATCTAAACAGCTCATTTTCCCCCATGATAAAAAAATAAAAAATCGAACAAACTGTGCAGAGCAAAAGGATCGTTTAAAATAAATAAAATAAAAATAAGAGCCAAATCTGATCAAGCAAAGTGATGTTTGGATTTCGGATTATTTACATTTGATCTTAATTATAGAAACAGTATTGAAGGAAACGGACATGCTTCAGAGAGATGGACGGATGAAATTCTGACAAAGAATCGCTTCAGTGAGTCACGGATCTCAACACCGATTCAGATTCGTTTTTATTCCTAATTTTCCCCATGACTACGCCAGAGTTCTAGCGAGTGACGCTGCTAAATGGGTGAACATTTTGCATGCTGTCTGAGGAAGAGCGTGTGTGAGAGAGAGAGAGAGACTTAGCCTTTTGGCCTGAGGGCTGATGGATGAGGAGATTTATGAGAGAAAGTAAATATGCCTCACATTAGCAGCACATCGATAAATCTCAGGCCAAATTCAGAGATGGGTGTAAAAATTTACTCCCTGACTTGAGAAAAGCGTCCGTCTGCGTCGGGAGATCATTCATTATCTGCGCTATGGAAAAAGACGTCCTGCAGGTACATCAGCCGCCGTGAGCCTACCCTCTTATTTGTAACTCATTAGCACCACTTCACATTCCTACACTTGGAGAAAGAGTCGTGCGTGCTCGGGTTTTACTACTTTCCATCTCATAGAATAACAGACGTAGAATCGAACCGCCAACCCTACGATTAGTGGCCGACCCGCTCTACCGCCTGATCCACAGTCATGTGATCTTCCATAACCTTGTGAAAGAGGGAGAGCAAAAGGTTCAAGATGAGGAACACGGGATCTAGATCAAACCTGTAAATAGTGTTAGGAATGCTTTCTTATATGCGTTCTCTGCCACCGTGCGGTTCTTTAGAGAACAGGTGAGAACATGACGATCTTACTCGGGTCTGAGGGTGTCCGAGCAAGCATCTCGAGTGCAATTTAGAAAGCGATTTTGATCCAACTTACCAGCAGGAAGTGAATGAGACAAGGTGCCGAAGGACAGCACTACGGCACTGCAGAAATGCCATGTCTTCAAGAGATTTGGTCCAACACACAAAAAGAGCAAATGGTCTCTGGATATGATTATTTATTTATTTATTAATTTTATTAGTATTTTTTTTTTACTTCATGATTCATTGCACGTGACATTTAAAGTACTGGTATTAAAATACAAGGTCTACTTGGTCCTCTGTAAGAGCTTCCGACTGAAAGTCGAGCACAGGTGAGGCGTGAGACGCCAGTTTTGAGCTGACAGGTCCTGGATGACCTTTGACCCTTCTGCTTTTTAAAGAAAAAAAACATTGTAATTCATCCAGCTCTCGCGTACCTGCTGAGAAACGCTTGGCTGGATCATCCTGTTCGATGACTTGCACTCGCTCATGGAGCTCTTTCTTCTCAAGTGGAGTGAAGGTTGCTTTGATTCTCCTCTACACTGGAGTTCACGGCAGCAAGACCACGTCTGCGTGATGCTTAGGGCTGATTCCCTTAATCCCGAGAACTCTTTCTCTCAACATCAAAACACATGTAAGCTCATCGCCATGTTTATTTCTCGCCACCCCTCAGGGTTTAATGTAACACACGGATTGCACGGAGTGCGTTTTGCCCGCGGCTGGCTTTATTTTCAGATTTTTCAGCCGTCGTCGTGCAGCAACCTGACGGCCCGGGCGGAGACGAAGCTCCCGCTACTCGAAGCTCATCATCTTTTCCATTCACACCCATGTTTTTTGACAGCTGGGTCTGAAATCAAAACGAGGAGCGTGTTCTGCGAAGCAAACATACAGGAAAAACCTTGTAAATATCTTATGCTTCCGAAGGGCAGTGCTAAATGGGAACAAAACAGATCTTTAAACAAAAATTCACACCGATCATCCTGTTCAAAAGTTTACACCCCATGGCCCCGCCCCCGGCCCTTAATGTGTAGTCTTAACTTCTCGAGCATCAGTGAACGTTTGCACCTTCATGTAACAATCGTGTACGAGTCCCTCTGTCCTCAGTGTGAAAAGACGGATCTCGGCGTCATATAGCCGCTGTTGGAAAGAGCTCAAATATGCACAAGATGCTGGAAAAGTAAAGAATGTGCAGGACCTGGAGGATTTTTCTGAAGAACAGTGGGCAGTTTAACTGCTCAGGACAAACAAGGGACTTGTGAATAACTCTCCCAAAACAGTCCTTCATCATCCAGATAACTGCACAGAGTAAGAATCAAGCGTACGTGAACTTTTTTTTTTCTTCGTGTGTAAATTTAGCTACTCTTATGTCTTGTGGACTGTGTAAAAACATGTTATGTGAAATAGCTTATTCAGGGAGGTACTATATAAAAAAAATATATTTAAAAAAACTACTGCAATTAACATTTTGCAGATACTGCACATGGTATGTAAATTTCTGACCTCAACCGAGCGAATTTGTTTCATAAACGATTGCTCGTAATAAAACACGCTGAGGGTACGCACTCGCACACAGAGAGGAAGAAGAGTGGATACAAGCTGAGGGCAAATTTCAGAATGGCTCAGCAGGAATGTGTGACAGAGCTCATGTTATGAGAAGTTCATTGTGAGGGCCAAGATGGCTGTCCTTCTATCCTCTTACAAAATAAGTGCCCTTATTGCAAGACATTTTTTCCCTTTTGAAATTGTGTCCCATGGCATCAATACTCAATTACGCGCTTGCCCGGCAACTGCGTTTAAGTTTTAATTCTGCTTTTTTTAAAAAATATATTTCTAATATAACATAGTTGAGCAATATCACACCAGCGAGAGTGTGGTTTTCCCGAACCTCGGCACGGTTGCAAGTCGTTTTATATATACGCAACAGTTCAATAAACAATATGTTAATGTTAAGTGACAATTTTTTTTACAGTGTTGTAAATTTTGATCGTTTTTGCCACCGAACATGGTTCCAAACAAAGCAATTGCGTTTCTCAGCGGCACGGGGTGGTTTTTCTTGAACGGTTCAGCGTTTTCGACCGCATCGGCAGACCTGATGATTCGATGACTCGTTCGTATAGATGCTGGTTCGTGAATGGATCAGTTGAACGAATGATACAATGACTCGCGTATTACTTTGTAGTTTGGAGGGCAGAGTGGTTGATTGGATTATTTATTTCTTCATTATTTGCCTTAATTCTATCATAAGAAATATTTGATAGGTTTGCTCATATTCAAGATATTTTCACTTGCTAAGATATATCTTCTCTCTCTCTCCGTGTGCGTGTTCTCTTATATGCTGGATTTGAAACCGAGCAATGACAATGCGGTTAAAGTCCAGAATTCTGTCATTAATTAAATGTTTTGTACGGCCATTATGAGGAAAGCGTGCAGCTATTTTTAACCGCGGTGCTCCTCAGGAGGCATTGAGTTATTGGTCACTTGGCTGCTCAGTTCTTTCTTGTGACATTGCATCATTAACACTTGCCCAAATGAGGTACCAACAGGTTTCAAGTTATTTATAAATTTGGCCTTTTAAAAATGGTTCGACATGATTCATGCACATAAAGCAGGTGACCATGAGAGGAAGAATAAACCAGAGACAAAAAAAAAAAAAAAAAACATTAAGCATGTCAAAATGAGATCCATGAGAATTGAGAATTTCCTTCCCAATAATGGATGGCCAAAAAAATCAACCCAAAAAAAAAATCTCACTTCCTGCCATGAACGGAAACTGCAGAACAGAATAAACGGGTTATGGTTTGCATAAAAGGTTATATAAGAGCATATAAACGTCCTGGAGATATATGAAGCGAAGTGTAACCTTGCAGAGTAAAAAGCACAGCACCAATCCTTTGAATCATAAAGCTACAAATAGAATTATTGCCGCCCGTCGAAAGTACTTTAAAAATCATCGTATAACGTTTTTTTTTTTTTTTTTAAAAATAGGCCTCATCTATCAGGTCGTGTGTAAATGTTTTTGCAAGCCAGCCCGAACTGAAAATTCCCACCAAATTCACACGAGCTTCCGATTTTCTTCATATATGTTAATGAATGCTAATCTTCCACAAATCCACCGAGCCGAGCACACTCACGGCGCCGCTGTCTTACGTTTCGTCCCAGCCGCACAAACCTCCGTAAAAGCTTAGAGAGGTGAAAACAAAAAACCGTGAAAGAGAGTTCCAGTAATGCAGCTCAGCTTTTGTCCGTGTTCGTTTATGGCTTTGTTTTAGAATCGTTTTCTTCCTGGTCGGTTCCCGAAAACGTAGCGAACGATTTTTAAATCTAATCGGCGTAACTCATCGACGATGGTATGATTTGAAGTCGAGGTTTAACGCTAGAGGGTCTCCTAACTGTATGTGTAAGTTTACACGGAGGATACGGACGTTTTATCCGGGCTGGTGGATTTCCATCTAAACCACATCTCTTGTGTAAACGCTCCTGCGAATGACCGACCGAATCGATTCGTTCGGATCCAGTTTGAGAAATGAGGCCCCGCACTACGAGTGTAAAAGAATCCGCGCTAGATTATGTGCATGGCAAAAATATTGGGTCACTGGCGGCTCGGTGGTTAAGACGTTGGACTACTGATCGGAAGGTTATAAGTTGAAATCCCTACACTGTCAAGCTACCACTGTTGGGCCCTTGTGCAAGGCCCTTAACCCTCAACTGCTCAATTGTATTAATGAGATAAATGTAAGTCTACCAAATGCCGTAAAATATAAACAAGAGATGAAAACATTGTTCTCCAGAAACTGTTTCCATTGAAAACCCCATTAGATGGACCAAAAGTCTTCACAATCATGGTGTTGCATAGTGTGTGCGTGTTTATTATTAGGTTATCACTTTCTGGCCAGTGGTATACGTGAGGGGAGGGGCAAGCAAGGCACACACAGCGAAGGACCCGGAGACATGGACATGCAAATTATCCTGCAGCTGGGCCATGAACATGAGCGAGAAGAAAAGGACGTTCTGATCAAAGTTAAAAGGTAAGTGTATTAATAGTCTGAACTGTTAGCTCCCTGAAAATGAGATTTCTGTGGAGATTTCTCTTCCTCGAGCTTGAGGTCAATATCAGTGACATTTTTAGGTGATTATACTGTAGTTTACATTAAGGAAGGTTTATTTAGCTAGAAAGTTTTTGTGAGACGAAAATGTGTTTTTCACATGTGACTGAAAGCTTAAGTTTGTATAAAAACATTCCTGCTGGGGAAAAATACCCAGTACAAACCATTACAGAAATTCTAATGGTCATAATGGGGGGTTTTATTGGTTTGAACAGAAACTATAATGGTACTTTGTTGGGTTTTATTGCTGGCATGTTTATTTCTAGTGGAAACCAATACAAACCGTTAAATCCCCTAATAGATTATGGCCTAAAACACAGCTTACATTTGTTAATGGTTTCAGTGGTATTTGTTGTGGAAACCATTAGAATTTCTGTCATTTCTATAGCATTCTTTTTTTTTTTCTTTCCCCAGCAGGGATTGAAGTGAATCATTATCGATATGAGTCACCATCTCATGAGTGCTCGAGTTCGATAATTAACTTCAAATGCGTACATAGTGCGACTTGTAACTAATAGAGGATGAAACGGCACGGCGTGTTCGATAATTTATTTATTTTATGTCATCGTTGGCAAATTGCTTTGGTGTAAATGGAATAAAACGTCTCAAGACATGCTGTTATGGAAAATAATCAACACTAACTCCGCTTTAGTCCAATCATTCCATCACGTCGTGGATTATTTTCCTTATAACCGCATGACATGGTGTTGGCAAACTTGTCTGCTTCAAACAGTGTACAGTAGGTGGGCAAATGAACAGCAACAGTTTATATGAAAGAGTGCTCAGATATATTTTTCCATATACTCGTTATTAATATATTAGTATACTTGGTAGGTAGATATCTTTTGAACTGAGATGGAAACCAAATCATTCATGGAAGAAAAGAAATTCCAGAGCATTGGAAAAAGCCACTATAAAAATCTGTGTGTTTGCATGTGATTTAATTGAATACGGCTTCAGTGTACTACATTAAGGTCACGTATTGATACTTTGATTCTTGATACGTTTTGGAGTACGGATGCTCTTTCGTGCCAGCGAGGCTGTTTTTACTTTTCCACGCCGTTTGATGAAGTTGATCTTTATGTATGAGTCTGCCTCATGCATCCATTTATTCATTCAGGTATCTTTAGTCAGCGCTTTATCCTGGTCAGAGGATAATGAGATCCATAGCAAGGCACCTCCTCACATGCACGTAAGGGCAATTTACATAAGTCGAGTCATGTCTCTACACAGACAGTAACCTGAGCTTAGGATCTATCTGTGACGTTTCAGCTCAATCTTCATACTACATTCCAACCCGATGGGTTTCTATCCATTCCCTGAGTCCTGAGAATCATCAGCTGTGTGTAAAGTCAGGGCTAATCCATACTCTGGACCCAGAGGAGTTAGATTAAGAGCGGTTTCACATGAAACAGATCGTGTTCATTTGGTGGCGGAGCTAATAATCGCGTGTTGTTCCGTAGCAGAGTTCCTTCAGGAACAGTAGAGTGATTGTACAATTCCGTACTTTACTATTGTGCATGCAGGGTTACACGGAGAACACGCTATGTTCTCACTGCAAGCACTCGTGCCGCAAAAACGCGAGCTGATTACGGCACTCCGGTCTCACAAAAGTCTGGTTCAAGGTTATTATCGTTAACAAAAACTATGACGGAAACTAAAAAACTTTCGTTAACTGAAATAAGAATAAAAATGTGAGTTTCCGAATAAATGAAAACTAAACTGTAACTATAACGTCCGCCTGCAATCCGAACAAAAATAAGTTTCAGCGAATAACACGTTTGTTTTCATACTTTAATTGTTGCGTGGTCTGACTTAAGAACACAAGTTGAATCATTGTTGTTGCCGGATCATAAATGACCAGTAGGGGGCAGAGTAACTCGTATTAGAACTCATCAGCACAGCAGCGATTTAGTAGCAGTGGTTCGCTAATGGTGAAATTAATAGGTAGGAAAGACAGAGCCCGATTTTGTTTTTGAGTATGATTACATGATATTAAAACTGAAACGATACTAAAACTAATGATTTTCGAGAGAGAAAAATCCGTGTCAAAGCTATTTATGCACCATTAAAAACTTTAACTGAAACGAAACTTGAATTGAAAACCAAAAGTAAGTAACATGACCAGTTGAGCCAATCACGTTACTCTGTATGACGAGTAATGATGTGGAACCCACAACAGTTCTCACTCTTGGTCCTTTTTCAGGGGTCTGAGCACGGTTTGCTGCATTTTTGGCCCATGTGTGAACACTCCAAACGATCTGTTAAAGTGAACAGAACTGAGACCATCTTGGGAGGTGGTCAGAGCCGTCTTTTCAGGGACAGGGGCAGCATGGACATACAGATAACTGGGTCCTTTTACACTTGGTTCACCTATTGGTCCACTTCAAGATGGACGAGTTTGGTTCTTTTAAAGAGGTCTCAAGTGTGAAACATGGTAAATGGCACACTTGTATAGCGCTTTTATCCAAAGCGCTTTACACTCTCATTCACACACTCACACACCAATGGTAGCAAAGCTGCCTCGGGAGCAACTTGGGGTTCAGTGTCTTGCCCAAGGACACTTCGGCATGTGGAGTCACGTGGGCCGGAATCGAACCGCCAACCCTACGACTAGTGGACGACCCGCTCTAACACCTGAACCACAGCCGCCCCGCTAAACCCTTAAAGCATGCCCCAGACGACTGCTTTCATGAAGACCAGGGTTCGGTTCTCTGGACCAGTCCTGAGTTCAAAAACAGCGTTCACACCTCATTAAACAGAACCAAACTCTCTAAGAAAGCAGGCCTAGCTGGAAAATGCCGGATTTTTTGTTGTTTCAATTCCACTACAGATACGCCAAACATGTCGTAACCAATAGCAATGAATGTAACTAAAAACAGATCAAAAGTAGACAGGTTATTATTATCAAATTTAAAAATGTAAACCAATCGCAGGAAATGAGCGTGCTGTAATTGGGGAAAATAATCATCTTTGTGGTGGTAACGCTTCACTTCATCCCACCACCCCGGCATTGATCGTTGTTCTATAACTGCATTACACCTTGTTTTCTTCCTATATTATATCCAAATGAAGTGTTCATGAATAGCGAATAGTTTTACTGCTACCGAGTTACATTTTTATTCTTATCATTTCTGAAATGCTTTATTCTATAGAATTTATTTGATTTCTGATTTTATATTTACAAAGCAAGGACTTGGCAACCTTCTCTTACCGAAATAACACTTGTATGAGATACAAGACGTTGCACGTTCACTGAGAGATTGGCTTTTTGCTAACGGTAGTTCTGCACATTTTACAACGAAAAAAAGTTAACAAACTAGGGCTGGGCATTGTTATGATATAACATCATATCGATATTGAATATATTAAATGATCACTTTTCTGAGATGGAGTCTTTGTATCATTTATATATATATATATATATATATATATATATATATATATATATATATATATATATATATATATATATATATAAATAAATATATATATATATATATATATATTTATATATATATATATATATATATATATTTATTTATATATATATATATATATATATATATAAATATATATATATATATTTATATATATATATATATATATATATATATTTATATATATATATATATATATAAATAAATATATATATATAAATAAATATATATATATAAATAAATATATATATATATATATATATATATATATTTATTTATATATATATATATATATATTTATATATATATATATATATATATATATATATATAAATATATATATATATATATATATATATATAAATAAATATATATATATATATATATATATATATATATATATATATATATATATATATATATATCTGTTCAAATTTGATTTAAAACACCTGGTTTAAAGATTTGGAAAGCTCAGTCTTTTTAAAACCTGTGAAATCTTGAATTAAATAATGTATTTTGTAGACTTTAGAATAAAAGTATCCACTTTCTTTTACTGTTAAATATAACCTTGTAATGGTCGGTTTATTAGCAAACCTTACTATACTATAGATCATCAGATACTTCAGAAATCTCTCGCTCAGCCCTAGAACAATCTCACACCAATTCTAACCTTCCCATTTTCCCCTCTATCGCTACATCGTACAAGTTTTCTTAAACAATGGTCACCAGATTGTAGTACGCGTTTGTTCAAATGAGCGCTGAGCGTGATACCCAGCGTCCTGTGCATGCTAATGATGTTATCACGGTAGATACCTCAGGTTTCTAATATAAGCACAAGGCGTTTTGCGACAAAATGAGAAAGTGAAGGGTGTTTTTTTTTTTTTTCCTCTTGTCACAAGGTGATATTTCAGCCCAACAAAAATAATCAGTTTGTGAGAGTAGCTGATAATAACAGCACAGAATAGTGATTTGCTCCTTTTTTTTTTTTTCTTCCAGTGTGCTATTTGGAAGAAGTACTTTTTGTGTTTTGCCAACCCATAAGTATACTCCTCTGTCTGAGTTTAAAATGGTGAAATTAAGCTGTCACTCTGGTTGCAGCCTGACAGCCTGTAGACTAAATGAGGAGCAGTGATGTAGCGTGAAGACGGTTCTCTCTCTGACGGTCCTCGGCAGTGCTGGAAAGAAGACAAAACACACTGATTTGAGTGAAAGTACTGCTGCTGGAGAAATAATTCACTTGAGTAAAAGTAGTGATCATTACTCATGGAAATTACTCAGCTAAGAGGAAGTCGTCTGGGGGGAGCTTGAGTAATTTCCTTGAGTAACATTTCCTGTGTTAAGCCAGTTAGAGAATCTACTTTATTTCCGTTATTACGATGTCCTAACAAAACAGTAGCTTCATATTAAAACCATAATGAACTTTCCTTTCCTTTCACACTATCCGTCGTTACCCAGACGAGGACGGGTTCCCTTCTGAGTCTGGTTCCTCTCAAGGTTCTTCCTCATATCTTATGGAGTTTTTCCTCACCGCCGTCACCACCGTCTCGCTCAGTAGGGATAAATTCACGCATTTAAAATCTCTATCCTGTGTTTGTTTCTGTAAAGCTGCTGCGCTATACAATTGAATTGAAAACAATAAAATTAAATTGAATAGCTACGATACGTAGCTGTTATGTATTTACTATATCCGATATGTCAGTGAGTCAAACGCTTACCTACACTTTGTTAGTATTGGTTGCATTGCTTAACATGAAAACTCTTGTAACCTTCCACAAGCTTCTCGTAATACTTTGCTGGAATTTTCTCGGTTCTCCTGACAGAACTGGTGCAACTCGGCCCTCATTTCATTTCCCAAATTTCACAAATTTCCTGCAGGATTCAGGTCAGAGCTTTGTGATGCCACTCCTACGCTTTCACTTTGCTGTCTGTAACGATTCCTAATGAACACACTTGTCTGAATAGTACAAGTACTTCTCTTATCAGAATGAAGTAAAAGGAAGTTAGTTAGCATCGAACGTCCAATGTCCTTTACACAATCCTCAACTTTATTAAGCTGCGGTCTGTCCTCTGGCTTCGCTGAAACATACAGCTGTGTATTATCAGCATAACAGTGGAAGATGATTCCATGTTTACGAATAATTTGTCCTAGAGGTAGCATATATAAAGTAAAAAGCAGTGGGCCTAAAACAAAACCTTGTGGAACACCAAATTTAACCTTGGTACGCGTGGAGAAGTCTCCATTTACATCTACGAACTGATAACGATCGGTCAGATAAGAACTGAGCCAGGAGAGGACCGTTCCCTTAATGCCAACATTTTCTAGTCTATCAAGGAGAATAATATGAACTATAGTATCAAAAGCAGCGAGACACAACCCTGATCAGAGGTCAGTAGAAGGTCGTTTACTACTTTAACTAACGCTGTCTCTGCTATGATGAGGTCTAAATCCTGACTGATATATTTCATGAATGTTATTCCTATATAAGTATGAGCATAATTGCTTTGCTACAACCTTTTCTAATATCTTAGAGAGGAAGGGGAGATTTGATATTGGTCTATAGCTGGACAATTGAGACGGGTCAAGATCAGGTTTTTTAGTCAATGGGTTTAATAACTGCTAATTTAAGTGATTTAGGTACATAGCCAGTAATTGATTATATATTGATTATATTTAAAAGCGGTTCAGTTACTCCAAGACAAATCTGTTTAAAGAAACGTGTAGGTACGGGATCTAGTATGCAAGTTGATTTCGCTAAAGAGATTAACATGGCTAGTTTGGTCTCTCTAAGGGCAGTAAAATATTCTAAACATTGATCTGATATGGCTATATTATCATCTATAGGGTTAGTTATAATACTGTCCGGTTTTAATTTAATAGCCTGAATTTCACATCTAATATTTTCAATCTTACCAATGAAAAATTTCATGGAATCTTCGCTGCTATGTAATGATTGTTTCTTTCTGTAGTGGTTTTATTCCTAGTTAATTTTGCTACCGTGTTGAATAGAAATCTTTTTGTTGTCTCCTATTAAGGTGGAGAGAGAGACTTTTCTAGCATCACTAAGAGATTGTCTATAGTTAAGTAGACTCTCCTTCCATGCTGTTTGAAATATGACCAGTTTGGTTTGACGCCATTTACGTTCTAATTGTCGCGTCTTCTGTTTTAAGGTATGTGTTTGATCGTTATACCAGGGTGCTAGTTTTTTCTCTCTAATTAATTTTCTTTTGAGTGGAGCCACTCTATCTAGCATGTAGCGGAGTGTTGATTCTAAGCATTCAGTCGCCTGATCGAGTTCTATCGGATCAGACGGTGCTCCAAATCTAATCGATGTCTCTGGGACGTTGTTTATGAAGCTCGGTGCAGTAGCTGATGTGAAAATACGTTTGTACACACCTTAATCACATTATTAACGTCATGTGAATTTTCACCGCATTTGGTGACGGGACACGATCACACACGGCAGCGCTCGACCGTTTTACAGCAAACAAGAGAGCACGGCTGCGTCCCAAACCGTGTACTTACCTGCTATATAGTAGGAGATATACATGTACCTCAGCTAATATATAGTTGGTAAGTACGCGGTTTGGGACGCAGCCCACGGCTTCAAGCAGTTGTCTATTAGCACGTACAGCACGACAAATAATTAACCGCACTTGAACCTTTCATAAAAATAAAAAATGAAACACCCAAAACTGTATACGGTTCCATAACGAAGACTAACTGTACGTCGATACATGAAATTCTGGAAGGAACGTCGGACAGCGTGACGTTGGGATGTAATGACGTGTGCCGTTAATCCATCTATGTTCTATAACATGTAAGACAGGTACATGAAAGGAGTATTCTAAAAGCGACTCATGTAAACACCTTAATCAGAATATTATCTTATACAGAATAAGGTCAATAATTAGATTACTGCTGTCCATGTAAACATAGTCTATATTAAACTCATATGAACAGTAGATTTTTCTTTTTTTTCTCTTTTTTTTTTTCCTATTGGGTTGCTTATTCTGCCAGATCTAGTCATCAGTAGTCCAGTTTGTGTCTTTAGGGGCTGAGACAAAGTCATCCCTGTACTCACTGTAGATTCAGGCTGCTGCTCCTGTGATTGTTCCTTTTGCACCAGAGACCTTCTTCCTCAGGCTGATGCAGGGGTGAACCGCAAATGATGGTGGTTGCGGCGCAGTGTTGCCCCTTGATGTGTCTCAATGACGAAAGATCAAGGAGTTCCTCGGGCCTTTTGACGGCCGAACATTGTGAGCATGGCATCACCAGACCTGAACGATGGTAAGGGTCTCGCTCCATAGTGACGATTAAAGTAGAAGGCTTGCTTTTGCTTTTCCCTGGAATCGTTTCTCTTTACATCGTCCAGATCTGGCCATTGAGGCTGAAGATTTGTCTCAAGCATTGGAAGTGCTTTAATCTTCCTGCCCATAATGAGTTCAGCCGGTCTTATGCCTGTAGCTCATCAGAGCCAGAAGAGGATCTTTCTGTTTCAAAATTTTCTTTGCAATCTCCACCCCTCTCTATGTGTGTCCTTTTCCTTGAGCGTGGTGCGGACTAGATGTGATGTGCAGAAAGTCAAATTCCTTTGCAAATTCTTGGAACTCACGAACTGCCGGCCATTGTCCGACACTATTGCGACAGGGCAGGCAAAGCGTGCTTTCACTAATTTCACAACTAGTTTTAACACTAATTCTGAGGCGTTGGTCATTGGCATGTGCAGGATCTGAAGAAATCGAGAGAAATTGCCTGACACAGCAAGGTAAGTGTGATATGCTCACACAGATCAATAGCAAGCCTTTTCCAAGGCCGGTTTGGAGGGGGAGTCGAGATGAAAAGCTCCTTTTGCTGTGTGTGCTTCTTCTCAAAGCATGTCTTTCAGGATTGAAGCTTTTGTTTGATTTCATTCGAGATGCCTGGCCACCACACAGATCTTTTGGCCTACTCCCTACACTTTGTCAGGCCTTGATGTCCATTGTGTATTCTGTTTAGACTATATGCTCTCAAGACTTCTTGAATCATACATATGGCTTCCTCTTGTCAGTATTCCCTTGTGCTCAGACAGCTCGTTCCTGAAAGGGAAGAAGTGTCAAACTGCCACTGGAACTATGTCTTCGTAATTCGGCCATCCTGACTGCATATGCTTCAGTACGATTTGTAAATTGTCGGCCTTTGTAGCAGCCTTAATGGCTTTGAGTTTTAGTGGGCTTGCGGGCACACCTTCAGTAACAGCAGCAGTGTATATAGAGGTCATTTTCCCTGCATGCTAATGGGCTTCGTGATAAGGTATCAGCCACTAGCAAAGTTTTCCATGGAGCATATTCAGCAATCAGTTTGAATCTCTTAAGCCTCATAAAGCTGCGATCAAAATGATTCAACCCCCATTGTCAAAATTTACAGACTTTCAGCTGTTTGCAATGAAAACCTCAAACGTAAGAGATCGAAATAGTTAAACACAATGAATGCTTCAAGCGGTTTCCCCAAATTCAACTGAAAATGCAACTTATGACTCCTCCAGTCTCACGTAGTGCATCCGGAAAGTATTTACAGCGCTTCGCTGTTTCCACATTTTGTCACGTCACAGCCTTATTCCAAAGTGGATTAAATTCATTGTTTTCCTCAAAATTCTACAAACAATACCCCATAATGACAACATGAAACAGTTTGTTTGAAATCTTTGCAAATTTATTAAAAATAAAAAACCAAAAAAAGCACACGTACATAAGTATTCACAGCCTTTGCTCAATACTTTGTTGAAGCACCTTTGGCACCAATTACAGCCTCAAGTCTTTATTGAGTATGATGCTACAAGCTTGGCACACCTATTTTTGGACAGTTTCTCCCATTCTTCTTTGCAGGACCTCTCAAGCTCCATCAGGTTGGATGGGGAGCGTCGGCGCACGGCCACTTTCAGATCTCTCCAGAGATGTTCAATCGGGTTCAAGTCTGGGCTCTGGCTGGGACACTCAAGGACATTCACAGGGTTGTCCTGTAGCCACTCCTTTGTTATCTTGGCTGTGTGCTTAGGGTCATTGTCCTGTTTGAAGATGAACCTTCGCCCCAGTCTGAGGTCCACAGCGATCTCTGTACATTGCTGCATTCATTTTTCCCTCGATCCTGACTAGTCTCCCAGTTCCTGCCGCTGAAAAACATCCCCACAGTATGATGCTGCCACCACCATGCTTCACTATAGGGATGGTATTGCCCAGGTGATGAGTGGTGCCTGGTTTCCTCCAGACATGACGCTTGCCATTCAGGCCAAAGAGATCAATCTTTGTTTCATCAGACCAGAGAATCAGACCATGGTCTGAGAGTCCTCCAGGTGAGCCGTCATGTGCCTTTTACTGAGGAGTGGTTTCCGTCTGGCCACTCTACCATACAGGCCTGATTGGTGGAGTGCTGCAGAGATGGTTGTACTCCTGGAAGGTTCTCCTCTCTCCACAGAGACACGCTGGAGCTCTGTCAGAGTGACCATCTGGGTTTTTGGTCACCTCCCTGACTAAGGCCCTTCTCCCCCGATCGCTCAGTTGGGCCGCGCAATCAGACCTAGGAAGAGTCCTGCTGGTTCCAGACTTCTCCCATTTACGGATGATGGAGGCCACTGTGCTCATTGGGACCTTCAATGCTGCAGAAATGTTTCTGTACCCTTCCCCAGATCTGTGCCTCGACTTTCCGAATGCACTATATTCAAGACCCTTAATGGCAAGCATCTTTAGTACTTGGTAGAGCACCCTTTTGCTGTTATGACCTGCTGCAAACGAGATGCAGATCTTCTGGCAGCGTTCCTGAGGAATCTTAACCCATTCCTCATGAGCAATGGCCTCCAGTTCAGTAATATTCTTGGGTTTGCGTGCTGCAACCGCCGCCTTCAAATCCCACCAGAGATTTTTCCTCTGCGTAGACCTGAACAATTTTGGTAGAGTATCTGGAATCTTCCAGACTGTTTTAAAGACAGTCAATTCTGTGTCTGTAAACTCACTGGAATTCTGAAATGAATCTGTCGCTAGTGGATTGTTTTAAAATGACCTCTGATGTGAGCAAAATGTGCTAACCTCATACACTGGTTTGCAGTCTTCCAGGCATAAACTTGAATATTTTATTTGATTAATTATACTAAAAAATAAAAGGATAGAGTGAACTCAACTACAGTAACTAGAGTACATGTAGTTCATTCCTTTCCGCTCTATGTGAGTTAAACTGATGTCTGTAGAAGGCCAGTGATTGTCAATCCTCTGAATTCTGACACATAAGAGCCCAATTTGAGCTCATTTGTCAGGATGGAGGATGAAGAGCTGCCTTTTATGTGAATTGTGTGAATATTTGAGGGAACGTCCACTTTCTAGAGGCAGGCTATTATTTCTCTGCTACAGCACACAATCATCTTTGAACCCTGAGACCTTATTGTAGTAAACAGTGTTTACAGCCTCCAGTCTTCACTTTTTTACGGTATGTTTTTCCTTTTATTCCTATTTAGTTATATATTTAACGCACTGCACTGAATTATACACTATTATGTCTCCAAGTTGAGAGATACTTCATGCACTTGCATATGTTAATTTTTGGGTTGTCATGTCACCGAAAAACCACAAAGAAGCGTAAAATCCACCGCCCTGGAGATGGCTGAGAACTTTAACGTTACAGCTTTACCTCTGACTGTTACAAAGCACTGACACTGGAGACTCCATCCATACATGCTAGATGAACTTCTTTGTAGAGAAAACTTTGTTTATGTGGAAATTGCTTATGCTTAAAGGTGGTCTTCTAGACACTATTGGGAAAACTCCGTCTTGGGTGCTTCTACCTTGGAGGCATGAACTACACACTGAATGCACCCTACGTGGCCAATCATCGAGCAGGTTATTGATGGATCATAGCCTCGTGCTTTAAAGTAGAGAAAATTCATGAGGTTTAACTTGAGCTTCCATTTAAAGCATTCTGACAGTGATGTTAAAATTTAATGTTCTGGCTCGTCAGGAAAGTCAAGATCAAAACAGCATTAAAAAACAAACACATCTGTCTCTCTTGGAATGAGATATGAATCCCTGTGCCAAATGGTATGTAAAATACTTTTTGTGTGTGTGGATTGAGTTATCTGGGAGAGGCTTTTGGGGAGGCTTTTGGGGAGGCTTTTGATGTCCCGTCCTGTGGAGATGCTTCTGTAGCACACTTTTTTTTTTCAGGGGGAAAGAGACAAACATATAAAGCACCTAAAATGTTCTGCCTGCTCTATAATTCATGGTCTTGCTTGACATTTCAGTTTAGATTGTTGGATAGATAAATAAATGAATGGATGGATGGAGTGATAAATAAATGGATGGATGGAGGGATAAATAAATGGATGGATAGTTAAATAAATGGATGGATGGTGAGATGGAAGGATTGATAAATAGATGGATGGATGGATGGCTAGATAGATGGATGGATGGGCAGATGGACAGATTAAATGGATGGATGGACAAATGGCTAGATGGACAGCTAGATAAATGAATGGATGGATAGGTATTTGATAAATGGGATGGATAGATAGCAAGATAGATGGATGGTTAGCAATATGAGTGAGTGGATGGATAGATAGCTAGATGGATGGATGGATAGCTAGCTGGATGGATGGATGGACAGCTGGATGGATGGACAACTAGATTGGTGCATGGATAGCTCGATGAATGGATGGATAGATAGCTGGATGGATGGATAGCTATATGTGTGGATGGATAGATAGTTAGATAAATGGATGGATGGATAGATAGCTAGATACATGGATGGATAGATACATGGATGGATGGATGAATAGCTAGATGGATAGATAGCTGGATGGATAGATAGCTAGATAAATGGATGGATGGATGGATGGATGGATGGATGGATAGCTATATGGGTGAATGGATGGATAGATCGCTAGATGGATAGCTAGCTAGGGGGATAGATGAATAGCTAGATAAATGGATGGATGGATAGCTATATGGGTGGATGGATGGATAGATAGCTAGATAGATGGATGGATGGATAGCTAGCTAGGGGGATAGATGGATAAATGGATGGATAGATCGCTAGATGGATAGCTAGCTAGGGGGATAGATGGATAGCTAGATAAATGGATGGATGGATAACTATATGGGTGGATGGATGGATAGATAGCTAGATAGAAAGATGGATGGATAGCTAGCTAGGGGGATAGATGGATAAATGGATGGATAGATAGATAGATGGATGGATGGATGGATAGCTAGATAAATTGGATAGATGGATGGATGGATAGCTATCTGGGTGAATGGATGGATAGATAGCTAGATAAATGGAGGGATGGATGGATAGCTGTATGCGTGGATGGATGGATGGATAGCTAGATAAATTAATGCATGGATGGATGGATAGCTAGCTAGGTGGATGGATGGATAGCTAGCTAGGGGGATAGATGGATAAATGGATAGATAGATGGATAGATAAATTGGATGGATGGATAGATAGATAGATGGATGGATAGCTATATGGGTGGATGGATAGATAGCTAGATAAATGGATGGATGGATGGATAGCTAGCTGGCTGGCTGGATGGATGGATAGATAGATGGATGGATGGATGGATAGCTATATGGGTGAATGGATGGATAGATAGCTAGATAAATTGGATGGATAGATGCATGGATGGATAGCTAGATGGATGGATGGATAGATAGCTAGATAAATGGATGGATAGATGGATAACTAGCTAGGTGGATGGATGGATAGATAAATGGATGGATGGATAGCTAGCTAGGGGGATGGATGGATGGATAGCTATATGGGTGAATGGATGGATGGATAGCTAGGTGGATGGATGGATGGATAGATAGATAGATGGATGGATGGATAGATAGCTTGATAAATTGGATGGATGGATAGCTGGATGGATAGATAGATAGATAGATAGATAAATGGATGGATAGCTAGCTAGGTGGATGGATGGATGGATAGATAGATAAATGGATGGATAGATAGATAGCTAGATAAATTGGATAGATGGATAGCTAGATTGATGGGTGGATAGATAGATGGATGGATGGATGGATAGCTAGCTAGGTGGATGGGTAGATGGAGGGATAGATAGCTAGATACAGGGATTGATAGATAGATGGATAGCTAGCTAGGTGGATGGGTAGATGGAGGGATAGATAGCTAGATACAGGGATGGATAGATTGATAGATAGATGGATGGATAGATAAATTGATGGATAGCTAGATGGATGACAGCTAGATAAATGGTTGGATGAACAGCTGGATGGATGGATAGCTAGATGGATGGATGGATAGCTAGATGGATGGATGGATGGATGGATGGATAGATAGATAGATGGATGGATGGATAGATAGCTAGATAAATTGGATAGATGGATAGATGGATGGATGGATAGCTATATGGGTGGATGGATGGATGGATAGATAGATGGATGGATAGCTAGATAAATTGGATGGATGGATAGCTAGATTGATGGATAGATAGATAGATGGATGGATGGATGGATAGCTAGCTAGGTGGATGGGTAGATGGAGGGATAGATAGCTAGATACAGGGATTGATAGATAGATGGATGGATAGATAAATTGATGGATAGCTAGATGGATGGATGGATGGATGGATGGACAGCTAGATAAATGGATGGATGAACAGCTGGATGGATGGATAGCTAGATGGATGGATGGATAGCTGTATGGGTGGATGGATAGATAGCTAGGTGGATGGATGGATAGATAGCTAGATACATGGATGGATGGATGGATAGATAGATAGATACATGGATAGACAGCTAGATAAATGGATGGATGGATGGATAGCTAGATAAATGGATGGATAGCTAGGTGGATGGATAGATAGCTAGATACATGGATAGATAGATAAATGGATGGATGGATAGATAGCTAGATAAATTGATGGATGAATCGATAGATACATGGATGGATGGACAGCTAGATAAATGGATGGATGGATGGGTGCATGGATAGATAGATGGATGGATGGATGAACAGATGGATGGATACATAGATAAATGGATGGATAGATAGAGGATATTTACTAAATGGCTCATTTAGCAGCAAGACAGTTTACATATCACAACTGCATAGACCATCACAGTAATAAAATTAACAAATTATTAATAATAAAACCAAGAAGTAAACAAAAAATGGTTTTGGAGTAGTATCTGTAATTGGTACACGCTGGACGATGACGTCATGCTGTTATAGGAAAATAATCAAGGACTGGGTGGTGTTACTGGTGGTGAATTATTGTAACCTGCCCATGGTTGATTACTTTCCTATGACAGCATGTCCTGAAGTCTTTTATTCCTCTTATACCACACTTGCCATTTGCCAATGATTAATGAATTTTTTAAAGAATGTCATCCTTTGTAATCTGTTTAGTTACATTTAATGTTGTAAAATAAGTTAGTTTATTTAAGTTACTCGCAACACCATAGCTCTTCCCTTAACAGCCCCCCCCCCCCCCCCCCCCCCCCCGAGAAACCACAGTGTAAACTGTTCTGGAGATGTCAGAAAAACTGAAGGTACACTGACACTGGAGAGTCCTTCCGTAAATGTTGACTAAACATCTTACAAAAAGCTTCGCCATATTCACAATTGCACACATTTTTAATGTATTAGACGAAGCTCATTAATATAAGCCTGTGATTTTTAGCTGCGCTACTGTCAAAGCTGCTGTTACAGCAAACGAATCAACACATTCTGAAAAATCAGAATGGAGAATCCGACAGCAGCGTAGTACACTAAGGTTTAAAATAACCCTACATGCTGTATTTCGCAAATGAATACATATAACGTATACAGTACCCTCTGAAAGTATTGGAACAGCAAGGCCAATTCTTTTTTTCTTCTCGCTATACATTGAAGACATTTGGGATTGAGATGATTAAAAGATGAATGAGACAACCAATTAGAATTTCAGCTTTCACTTCCTCATCTGGGAAATGACGTCACCTAGACGTGTTAAACAACTTGGAACATGGCACGTTTTGTTTGAACCCATCAATTTTTTTAAGCGATCAAAAATATTGGAACCTGCGACGGGATAGGCGTTTCTTGCTGCCCAGGTGTGCCATGTTAAATTGATTGTTTAAAGAATTAACAGCTCTGAATGCCTAGGTTTCGCTGTGAAGACTGCGTTTGTTAAAAAGGATAAACCAACATCAAGAACAGAGAGCTGTCTATGGGAGACAAGCAAGCCATTTTGAAGCTGAGAAAAGCGAAAATCAATCGGAGCCATTGCACAAACATTGGGCATAGCCAGTACAACAACTTAGAATGTCCTGAAAACCACTGGTGTACTATCAACCAGACATTGAACAGGTCAGCCAAGGAAAGAGAGCTGTGAAGAAAAACCCCAAAACAGCAGTTAGTGACATCACCAACAAATTTTGATCCATCACATCATATCCTTCAATGTATAGCTAAAACAATAGAATTGGTCTTGCTGTTTAAATCATTTCAGAGGGGACTGTACAGTATACATGTTTCATAAGATCAGGGTCATCATTCCGGTATACAGTACCATCACACCACTCATATCGAACCAGCTTTACTGAAATTGAGACCCTCCATCATGATAGAAGGTGGTGTCCCGCATTAAATCCTCCTTAACTTGCTTCCACTAAGCATCAGCTAATGTTACAAGAAAGTTAAAAAAAAAAAAAAAAAAAAAAGATATGCATGATTTGCTTCCTAGTCACGGTACTGCGCGAGTAGTTATCAGCATCTTGGTGAAAAACAAACTGCACGCCTTCTCAGCATGGTTTGCTAAGCCGATGGGCATGAGCGCGTGTCCTGGTGTTGAGATTCTCATAATGAGGAAGGCTGTGACCCCAAGCAGACTCGAAACGCAAGGAGGCCGAGACCAATTAGACTCGCATCATTTTCCCAAAAAAATAAACCTGACACGCTCGGGAACAAGAGCGTGAGGAAACACGACCTCATTACGCGGAGACCGTGTCATCAACCGAACACTCCATGTGGCTTCAAGTGAGTGACTGCTGCCTCAGGAAGAAGCTGTAATGTCTGCATCTGTGCTACAGTGCCTGCCCATGAATTAGCCAAAGTATAATCTCAGATTTCACTAATGAGGCATGCTGGGAACTTCTGTGTAAACATTAAACGCGAGGTTTTAAACACAGCAGTGCTGACGCACAAGCCAGGATGGTTGTGAGGGTTTGATGACGATATTGCTCTTCTTGATTGCTGTGTTGATATATTTATTTATTTATTTATTTATTTAATAAATAGTGCATTTGCATCCAACACAAGCTGTAAGTGCTTCTGATCTGCAGAGGTATGTCGATCCTTTTAGCTCCACTTTTTGTGTCGGAGTTGCTGGGATTTATTTGATAAGCTGAACCTTCATCAGACTCGAACGCTTCATCAAGCGCAGCCGCCTCTGCAAAAGCTGCTTCTCTCTCTTTTTTTTTTTTCTCGTTGCACTTCTGACTCCGCTTTCTCAGCTTCAGGATTCTCGCTCCTTCTCTTTCACTCTTTGATTTCTATTGCATTTATGCATCTCAAAAAATGTGAAAAGTATTTTTTTCTTTTTTTTGCATAATAAGTGGAACTTTTAATAAGTGGAACTTTTATATATTAGATTCATTTACACATGAAGTTAAATATTTCAAGCCTTTTTTGTTTGTTTCAATCTCATTGATTACAGCTTACAGCTCGCGGAGATCAAAAATATAGTATCTTGAATATTAAATTCAGTATTTTCCTGTCCTTGTTACTGTCCTGTCCAATCCATCAAAGGGCACACTCACATACACACACACACACACACACACACACCCGTTCATACACTACCGACACTTTGGAACCCCCGACCCAGGAGGTGTGAGGCGAACGTGCTAACCACTAAGCCACCGTGCGCTCCCCTTCCTTCAGGGTCATGGGGAAACCTGGAGCCTATCCCAGGGAGCATCGGGCACAAGGCGGGGTGTCACGGTTTCATCCCACCATTATTCAACTGCCGGATGATAAAATAGCGCTCTGTAAAACAAAAATCCTCTTTTTATGCCTCATGAACTAGACACGTTTCCAACTCTGGTCTCGGTGGATAAATGTTTGAACGTAGACGTGAAAAATCCAAGACTTGTGTTCAAGGTCAGAATCCGTTCTTGGAAAGTCTGTAATTACTATACATCTGAGGTCTGAATAGCGATGTGTACAGTACAATTTCAGTGTTAAATCCTCACTACGCACGTAATTCTACTCTGATTACGGCCCTGTGAGAACTAGATCAATTTGAATTTATTCCAGCATGTTATTTAATATCCCAGTATCAATTACCAGCGGCTAATTAATACACGTATAAAAAGGCACCGAGAGGCAATATCCCATCTTTAATTTTGCAATTTCGTGTGTGCGATCAGATCTACTGTGTCTTTAAGAGTATTTAATTTTTATTTCAGCTGTTTTTGTGGCACACACACACGCTTATACCTGCTGATTCATTCTCTGCTCATTTTTCAGGAGCCATTTGAGATGCCTGAAACGAGCGGTTATCGTTTCGTCAATATCTGTTCAGGCGGTGTGATTGTTTGTTTGGACCGGCCTTCATACAGTAGATCTTTTTTAAAAACTCAGTATTTCTTCACCCAAGGAAGAAAACTGAGTATTTAAAGCAGCCCTAAAACCTCACCTAATCGAATACGGATTAAGGGATATTAAAGACTATATAATCATGAAGTGGGGAGAACAGTGGCTTAGAGGTTAGAACGTTTGCCTCGCACCGGTTACAGTGGCTAGAACATTGGGGATTTGCATGTTCTCCCCGTGCTTCAGGGGTTTCTTCTGGGTACTCTGGTTTCTTCCCCAAGTCCAGTCCAAAGACATGCACTGTAGGCTGATTAACATTTCCAAATAGTCTCTAGTGTGTACGTGTGTGATTGTGCCATGTGATGGATTGGCACGTCGTCCGGGGTGTCCCCCGCCCCATGCCCCATGTCCCCAGCGATAGGCTCCAAGCTCCCTGTGTAGGATAAGCGGTACAGATGGATGGATGATCATGAAATACAAGTCATTGGCCTGTGTTTCAGTTCTGAACTGTGGTGAAAAGATCATGTTATCTACCACCAAACAAATCACGCTTTAGCTGATGTGTATAGTGCAGCAGGTGGTGAGATTCATGAACAAGTAGCTCACAATATAGTTACAGTATCGAGGTGACTCGATATAACCAAGTTTAAACAAAGCTACAGTTGAAGTTGTTTTGCTAAGATCAGTGAGTATTTTCTTTTTTTGTTGAGCCTACTTGTTCGGTGACCAACTACAACATAGCATGGACATGAAATCTGCCAGTCCTGGGCTACTGATTTGTCAACTTCCGTACTGGATGACAGAAGCCAAATCTCAATATGTCAAATGCTGTCTATGCTGATACTAACATGGTAGTGAAGGGGAAAAGAATCCCAGTTACATCCGCTTGTGCCTGATGTACCTCAAGTATATGCATTCCAGCTCTGTCTCTGTTCAGCCCAGAGCACACGTCAGTTTTAGCATTTTACCTTACAGATCACCACCTCCACCTTAAACTGAGCTTTGTGTCATCCTGGCAAGTCCATCAGTCTAAAACAATACCAGTGTCAAACTTGGTTCTTTAGCACCACTAACATCAAGGAACCTTGGGGCAACGATTGAGTGGTGTTCTCTGGACTGACAAATGGGTAAGAGCTGAGTATCTTCATCATATCAGAAAGTAGAGAAAATCTTGTGAATCGTCATGTCTGAGCCCAACACTGTGGGGTTCGTTTGGAAGAGGAGAGGATCAAGCACGGATACTTGAGGTACATCCATCCGGGATGTATTCCCAGCTTGTGCCCAGTATTCCTGGAATAGCTTCCAGATCCATTGCAACCCTGACCAGGATAACTGAAGAGCAATTAATGAAGAATGATTAGGCATCATTGCTGGACTGCTGGATTTTTGACCAATTTTTCTAACTCTCCTGTGTAGCGTTACTTAATCTAGTTGTTCCAGTGGTTCTTGATTCAGGTTCTTTTCCTCGCCTTTAATTCCTTGGTAGATCCTTGGTTCTACGATACTTGTGTCTAGCTTTGCAAAACTGCTAGACACTTGCATTGAAAAGTCTTTGAAATAAAACTGTCTGTAAAATGAATAAATGGAATAATTCGATCCCGGATCTGCGTTGTTCATTGCCTTGTTCAAAGACCCATTTTACATCACACCTTTAGTCTCTATATATATTTTTTGCAATTATCTCCTCTACTATTATCCCCTGCTCCATAAAAATCGACCTCACATTTCCTCCAAATGCAGTAATGCAGTGGCCCCTATGGGCCGCCCTCTCTAAACAAACTTCATTTCTCTGCTTTCCCTTTTTGGACATGTTCAAACTGATTGATAGTGGCTTTTTAATTGTATCCATGTATTATGGGTTTTTATGTTTTTGTTTGTTTGTTTCTTCAACCAGACAGCAACATTGAGGTAAATAGTGCACAAGTTTCCAGCAGAGTCCGCACTTCTGTAGCTGTGTGTTCTCCTTGGTGGTTTCCCAAAGACAGGAAAGACGCCCTCGTTCAGGCTGAACTGTTGGCCGGGTTGCCAGATTTCACACTGCTGTTGCTCCTTCCTACAACTGAAGGAGTTTATAGAAATTACTTTTTCAACAAATGGAATATTAAACAACCAACATATTCAAATCAGTACAGGGAGAATAAACGGTCAGTAATTAATCCCACGGATGGAAATCAACCATCACAATGAACTGTACAAGTGTCTTCTTTTTTTCTATGGATAAGCATATTTCAGCATGCACACTTTCCTCCATTCAGAAAAGAGATTCTAAGGAGATTCTAGATTCAAATGCTCCCTGGGATAGGCTCCAGGTTCACCCGTGACCCTGAAGAAGGATAAGCGGTATACAAGATGGATGGATGGATTTAATGTTAACCAATTTATTAAAGTGGATTATTGTACGTTTCTGTGGAACGAAGCACTGAGATCACTGAGGAAGTTCATAAGGAAGCTACTCTGAACGGAAGGAAGAATTGAGAAACGAGGCTGGGGCTGATTTCTTTTTAGCCCGGACTGTACTTGTAGCTTCATTCATCCTGTCCGTGACAGTCATGTCAGGTGATTACGCAGTGGCGCCCCCTAGATTTGTGTTGATATTTTTCACACAGTGTATAAATCTAGCCTATAAATTCCTCTATACGTAGTGCCTCACTAGCAGCTGAATTAGTGCTATTGTGACCAAAGACAGCCGACATCAAATTTCTGGCAGTGTGAGAAAGGACGGCCGAATAAGATGAAGATGAACTTATGGAGCAGCTATGAATACGGTGATGGTGAAACATGGCATTTTTAATCTCTCGTCGCAGTGCTACGAGGGACACGGCATGGAAGGAAACAGTGGAATCGAGAGGATCCTCATCGTATAGAAGTCAGAATGGGAAACATGAATAACTCCAGGTGGTAGTAGTACCATATATCTAGTCTGAATTGTACATAGTGTGTGTGATTGTGTCCTGCGATGGGTTGGCTCCCTGCCTTGTTCCCTGAGAGAGGGTCCGGGGACCCCATGACCCTGTGTCGGAAAATGGATGCTTTCATGTGACATGTCATGTATGTATGTACGTCCTGACGTCACACACAAACAGATTCCCATGTGGTCTGAATAAGGATTGGAGCACCACTTCGACAACTTTTGTGGTGTTAGACCCAATCTGGCAACCCATGGTGTTGTGCTACGGTGCTGAACTGAAGCACAGAGTGATGAGATGAAGCTCTCCATCATCAGCACGGTGTCTGAGCGCTGCGCCGGGCATCTCCACTGCACGTCCAACTTTCTCTCTTCTTTCTGCTCAGAGGAAGCGTAATGACTGCATCCACTCTCCGAGTGCGGGATCTTTATTTTAAACCCCACAGCCCGGCCCAAAGCGGTAGATATGAGACCTTTCTCCTTTTCTGGGAAGAAGGTGATTGAAATTCCGCAGATGGATGGCGAGCTAATCGGAAAACACCACAGGGAAGTCTGACATCTATATTTTATCCCTTTTTTTTTTTTTTTTTTTTTTTTTTAAATAAATAAGTATAAATATACACACACGCACGCGCGCTTTATTCTGGATCTTTTTGGGTTTTTTATTCGCATCTCTCTCTGTGTGTGTGTCTCTCTCTCTCTCTCTTTCTCTCTCTGCGATATGAAGACAGAAAGGAGGAATAATGTTTACGCGAAACGTGTCCGTGGATCTTTCATCCTCCTCCTCATCATCATCATCCAGGTCGATTTGAACCGGCTACATGGAGCATGAGCACTAATCCTTCCTGATTTTTTTTCTCTTTTTTTTCTTCTCTCTTTTTTTCTTCTTTTTTTTTTTTGGAGGGGGAAATCCAAGACGGATTATTTCTGTATTTGGATTTTCTTTGAAACTCCACTGAGGAGCATCAGGAAGGTGTTTCCGACAAAGTGGAAGCAGACAGCTCAACCTGGTGAGTGTGTTTTTTTTTTTTTAATCATAATTAAATATTAGAACAATAAATCTATTTATTTATTTATTTATTTTTAAAGAATTTAGATAATTCACATTTTTCCAGCTGAAGTTAAACACTGGCGGAAATTTCCGTGCTGCGGTGACGCGCTGTGCAGCGCCTGGGAACGTGCGTTATTGTTTATGATGTTGATTGTTATTAGAAATGTTGAGCAGATGTGTCCAGATGTGTTCGGGTGGTGTTATAGATGCTGGAGTTCATTGCGCGGATTATTTCTCAGATCCTCTCCAGCGGTACGGTGATTTTTTTTTTTTTTTTTTTTTTCCGCGAGCTGCTGGAGTTCAGAGAGAATTATCACCTCTCTCTCTCTCACTCTCTCTCTCTCTCTCTCTCTCTCTCACACACACACACACACACACACACACACACACTCTCACATTTCTGGCTGTGGTGTGTTTGTGATCCTCTACAGAGCAACATGTTGCTGCGCAGTACATGCGCAAAGCTGCGAGACACCGCGGTGCGCGCGGTCTATCTCCTTCTCATCTCTCCCTCCATCTCTCCGCCTCTGCCTTCCCTCCTTCATCTGCCCAATTTCTCAATATCTCTCTCCCACTCTGCCGCCTCGCCTCTCCTCTCTCTCTCTCTCCTCTCTCTCTCTCTCGATATCTTCTCCTGTCTCACGTCTCCTAATCCTGCCTTCTTTTCAGACTCTTCCTTGTCTTCTGTCTCTCCAGTTCTTCTCATGCATTTTTAAATTCATGCGTTTCTCTCCCTCTTTCTCTTTCTATCCTTCTTAATCTCTCCATTCCCCCCTCTCTCTCTCTCCGACTCTGCCTCCTCCTCCCCCCACTCTCCTTCTTTTTCTTTTTGCATTCTTTTCATGTCTTCAATTCTTCCTGTCTTTCACTGTCCTTCATCTCTCCATTTCTCGATAGCTGTCTCCCAGTGTGCCTCCCCGAATCTGTGCGCTCTCTCTCTCTCTCTCTCTCTCTCTCTCTCTCTCTCTCTCTCTCTCTCTGCCTTTCACTCTTGATATCTACTCCTGATCCCACCTTCTCTTCAATCTCTTGTCGTCTCTCTCCAGTTCTTTTCTTCACGTTCTTGTCCTCATTCTTTTTTAATCTCTCACTCGCCTTTGTCTCTCTCTTTTCCTTTTTACTCTGTCTTTTCTCGTCTCTTCCTCTGTCTTTGTCTCTATCCATCTTTCTTTCCTTCTCTCTTCCCATCTCCATCTTTGTCCGTCACTCACCCTCTCCGTCTTTCTCTCTTTCCTCTGTCTTTCTGTTTCTCTTTCTTTGTCTCCTTCTTTATTCCTTCTGCTTTCTCGATCTCTCTCCCTCCCTCTCCCTCTCTCATCTAGTTGTTCCCTCCTCTTTTTCTGTCTTTTTCCTCTCTCTATCTCCTCCTCCGTCTCTCTCGCCATCTACACCTCTGTTCACCCCACTTTCTCTTTTTCTTCCTGTCACCATCCTTCTTTTTTCATCTTTTGTTCACCCCTTCTCTCTTTTAATTTCTCTCTTTCTCAGTCTCCTTCCTTCTTCTTGTTCTTTCTCTCTCTCATCTTTCAATCTCTCGCTCCACCTCACTCTTTATCCCTTTTCCCTCCCCGTTTCTCTCGTAATCACTCCATCTCTCTGGCATTCTCTTTGATATAAGGGATAGTCCCTCTCCCTTGATTTCACATCACTCCATCTTCCGCTCTTGATTGCTCTCCTTCTTTATCACTCTTTCTCAGGGTCTCCATGTCCATTTCTTTTTTTTGATCCCGCTATTTTTCTTGTCTTCTCTATAACCATATCTCTCCATCTTCTTCTCCTGATTTCACCCCTTCCTCATCTCTCTTTCTGTCTCAACTTTTCATTTCTCTATTTCTCCTGCTGTCTCTGTCCTGTCAGTTATCTCCACCTCTATTTTTATCATCTCTTGCTTCTTCCCACCCTTTCTTTCTACCTGCCTGTCTTCCTCTCTTGATTTCATCATTTATCACTGTGTCCATCTCCCTTTCTTTCATCTCTCCATCTCTTTCTTTATGTTTCTCTCTTTCAGCCTCCCTCTCTTCATTTTTCACTTTTTCTTCACCATTCTCTCCATCTCTTCCTCTCTCACTTTGTCATCTCGCCATCTCCATCCTTCTAATCCCTCTCCTGACATCTTCTGTCGTGCCATCTCTCTCCTTCTTTTTAATTTCTCAGTCTTTCATTTCACTGTTGCTCTTTCCTTCTCTCTCTCTCTCTCTCTCTCTCTCTCTCCATCCTAATATCCGTCGCTCACCATATCCCTTTTGAATTCCCATCCCTACCACTCTCTCTCTTCCTCAACCTCTCGGTCTTCATCTCTTGATGTCTCTCGCTTCTCCATTCCTTTCTGAATCTCTCCATTTTCCCCATCCGTCTCATCTCGTCCTCTGTCTTATCTTGTCTTCTGCCCCTCTCTCTTTATACACCTGTCTCACCAGCTCTTTAAGTTCACATCACAACCTCTCCACCTCCCAGTTTCTCAATCACTCTCTCTTTCTGCCTCCATCATCCCTTCTTTTTTGATCTTTCTCTTTCCGCCTTCCTCTGTTACCCTATACACTGTCTCTCGCTCCCTTTCTGTCTTTCTAACTTTTGTCTCCATCTTTGTCTTTCTCCCATTTTATCTGTCTTACTGTCTCTCTATCTTTGCATCTTTCTCTCTCTCTCTCTCTCTCTATCATTGTATCTTGGTGTCTCCCTCTGTCTCAAGAACTCTTGATTTCTCACCTTAGCACTCTTTCTTTTTCTCTCCCCTCCCTTTTTTCTCTCCTCCTCTCTCTCCATCACCATTTTCTCACACCCTCTATCCTTGTCTCTCTCTCTCTCCGTCTCTCCCACTGAGAGAAAATAAACCCATTATTCATGGTGAGCGCAGCAGCTCTCTCCTCATTTAGCTTCATATTCAGGAGGATTATAGATATTATAGATATTATTAGTCTGATAGTTTAATGTGACCTTTTCATAGACGGCATGAACAACGTAACTGTACTGTAAGATCATATTTTTATTTATTTGCTTTTAAGCATTCGATAGTGCACAGTGAGAGTCATGTGTATTTGGGTTACGCTTCGTTATTGGCTCCAAAATCATTTGGGCTGGATGAAAAAATAGATTTTTTAAAAATTTATTTAAAGAAAAAGAAGAAGAAAAGAAAACATAAGCCTTATGCTAATCTCATGCTCATGAATATGCAAAACCAAAATAAGCAGCAGGGGTGTCCCAATCCCATTTCTTTCGATTTATTTTGAGTCTTGATTCCGATAGAATGTTTTCTTGCCGTGATAATCACCTCATCTTCTATCATGGCTTATGATATTATCCCAGGACACTCGAAGCTTGTCCAAAATGAACTATTTTCTGAGACGTATGTCCGCTACTTAATCGGCCTCTTGCTGAACGGAACAAAGTACAGATATTTAATGTATCTCGCATGTTGATCACATTTTACACCTCTCTGATTGGCCAGAAGGTCCAACTGCTAATCACAAGTCCTTCTCATACGTTATGGTTTCTATAGTAACAACTCATTCGCAGCGGATCATCTAAGACTAATAATAAACTGATTAAAAATGTTATTTGACACATGAGATGACATATACTCGTTGAGTTGTTTAACTTAGAGAGAGAAAAAGGAGAGACAGTGAGGAAGTTACTGTTTATAGCTGCGATAGCGTTCCACAACATTCATTTTACTATGTTCACCTTGTTTCTTTGACATTGAAATGACCTCTGGAGTGTGAACACGATATTAGCCGCTTCAGACATTGCGTGCATCATGAGGACCACCACATGACGTTAACTGGTAGATGGAACAGGAAAGACCATCCACTACTTGGGTGTTGGAGAACTAAAGTATTGGTATCGCTGTTGTATAAGAGGAATAAAACGATTGAGGACGTGTTGTTATTGGAAAATAATCAACTTCAGGGTGGTAACAGTAACCTCACTGATTCACATCACAGTATTGTTTGGATTCGTCGGGTTTTCATACAGAGTTGTAAGACATGATGGGAGAAACACTTAGAATGCTCAAGGTTTCATTTTTTTTTTTACGTTAAGCCTTGAAACTTTCCAGAGTAACGAGTTAGGACGACTTGCGTCTTATATATTACTGTAGGTACAATGTTCTACCTGTCACATCGACCAGAAAATCTACAGCCGGGCTCGTAATTATCGCGTTAGACCAGGGGTGTCCGATCTTATCCGGAAAGGTCCGGTGTGGGTGCGGGTTTTCATTCCAACCAAGAAGAAACAACACCTGAGTCTATTGAAAGACGGGATCCACTGATTACAGGTGGAATCGGGTATGCTTGGTTGGAATGAAAACCTGCACCCACACCGGGCCTTTGCGGATAAGATCGGACACTCCTGCGTTAGACTACACGTCATGTTATAGGACATCTAGAATGTTCTGGACGTGGAATAAAGAACCTATTCCCTCTGCTCCAGGCCTGGCGTGGCGCAGGATGGGCCGTCTCCTGGGAGTGAGCTGCATGCTCCTGCTCATCCTGACCGCCTCCGTGTCTTCAGCCTCCCTTGTTCCCGAGGACTACGCAGCCGACGAGGCCGAGCACAATACCAACGACGTGCTGTTCGACGACTACCGCGGCAAAGGCTGCGTGGACGACAGCGGCTTTGTCTACAAGCTCGGCGAGCGCTTCTTCCCCGGCCATTCGAACTGCCCATGTGTATGCACCGAGGATGGACCCGTGTGCGACCAGCCCGAGTGCCCCAAAATCCACCCCAAGTGCACCAAGGTGGAGCACAACGGCTGCTGCCCCGAGTGCAAGGAGCTCAAGAACTTTTGCGAGTACAGGAGCAAGACGTACAAAATACTGGAGGAGTTCAAGGTGAGATGCTGGACGTTGGTTATTTTCATGCTTGGTTTGTGTTAATGCGGAGTGTGTGCTTCCAAAAGGCTTCCTTTTAAAAAAATCTTCTATCCTTATATATTTACTCCTTATGTCATGTGTTTACAATCTGCTTAATTTTGTATTGTAACATTTGTTGAGGGTTTAATGACGACGCCATCGATAGCAACTAAGAATTCTGGAGTTTTTTGTGGAGACGAGTAAGATTTCTGGTTGGTCAGGGTTAAAAACGTTGGTGTCCATCCATGATTTAGCATTCTAAAGAGGTGGTAGGAAGAGCTGTGGTGAATCTTGGTGAACTGAGATAAATGCGAGTGTCATCTGCATAGCACTGGAAGCGAACACCGTCTTTTGGGGACGATGTGGCTAAGGGAAATATGGTTAAAAGAAGGCGACCGAGGACGGAGGCAGGCAGCGGGGTTGTTTTTTACCAGTAGTTATAAAGTCGTGCCTATCTTAAAGGTGAGGCGCAAACCAAACATGGCTCAGGCCACGAAATACTGATCAAGGAAACGCAGAATGTCAAAAAGTGTCCAAATCCAACAGAATCAGAAGAAAGAAGGCATCAGCAATATGGAGATCGTTAACGACTCTTAGAAGAGCATGCTCGGTACAATGAAGGACAGAAAGCCGAGTGAAAAGGTTCAAAGAGAGTGTTGGTGTTGAGATTCTGGTTCTCTGGTTAATTCCCACATACCGAACATGCCAGGAAGGGGATTAGTGATTGCGTGTGAATGTGCGTCTGTGGTAACTGGTGTCCCATTCATGGTGTAATACTGCCACACACTCGGTGTTTGTGTGATAGGCTCCAGACCCACTAACCCTGAAGATGAATGACTGAATATGCCCATACAACTCAAAACACAATCCCGTCTGAAGAAGCTTTATCTGCGTACATCCAGGCATCTAAACAAAATGTGAAAAGGACCTCCAGCTCCATTAACACGCCACACTTAAAATCGGTAAAGTAATGGCATCGATCAATCTGCAAGGAACCACTAAGGAACTTGGTGGATACAGGTGGAGAAAGCCAATCTCAGAATTTTTCATTCATTAAAAATAGACATCAGTACATCGTTAAGCTTGATGCAGATCCTGAAAATGGTTTAGACGCATGGAAGTGTGGTGTCTGTGCCATGTGACTCGGGCGAACGTCACGCGATAAATGAACTCCCGCGTCGTCGACTGCCCTTGCAGCGTGCCGACGTGTGATGCCTATCTAAAGCTCATCCATCACCATAAAAAGCACTATCAGGTCCGTGCAACGAGCAGCAATCCACCTGACGAAGTAATCCGTTTGATTTCTGCGTGCATCAGTGAGCATATTTCTCCTTGTTTGAAATTTAGCTTGTCTGTATTGATCTCATCGAGATGGCAAGCCAATCAATCATGCACAGAAACACTCGGCGTGTCTAAAGAGTCCTGTCAGTCTCGAACAGACGCCTCAGCATTCAGAGTATAGCTTCGATGAGCAGTTTTCCAGCGCGCCAGAAACTCTTCAGAAGTCCATGTTCATGCATTAACGCCCTGCGAATGAATCCTCCTTCTACTCCGCAGGACTTGAAGTTCATCGAGCTAAAAACCTCTTTTCGTTAATAACTCCTCCGTCTCCGTGGTGCCGAAAATCAAAGAGCCATGTTCAGAGCATGCAACTTGAGTCCAAAAGTTCTATTGATATTCACATGGGGAAAGTTTCACGTCTTCAGAGTCGAGTTACGCGCTAGCTTAGGTTGATTTTTCGGAGCTCGTGCATGTCGTTCCTTAGACTCCAGGAAGGGTCGACCTAAACCTGAAACTGGTCACAAGCACATATTGTGTAACATAGAAGAGAAGAGCGGATGCAGGTGAATATCTAATACAAACAGTACAAACGTGATGATATTAAGTCTTGCAAATGTGCACATACTGCCATGTGGAAGATGTAAATCCTCCGTAGAATGTTTATTGAAGCCCTGAACCTTTGTCCAAGTGCTTTGTCATTTAATTTAAATTTGAGAAAGTTTAGACTTGGTAACTCCTTACTTTGATGTACTAAGTCGTTATTTTGATGTAATATCTCTTTGTTACTAAGTAAACATAACGATATCTTGAAATAATACATTACTAAGTCAAAATACAGATTAAGTCAGTCAACATGACGAGATGCTAAGTCAAAATAACGACTTGGTATTTCAAAATAATGAAAAATTAAGTCTTGACTCATTGGTCTTTGTTAGTACTGACTTAGCAAGTCAAAAAACGAGATACTAAGTCAAAAGAATTCAATACTATGCCACAATAATGACTTAATATCGCGTTACTTTGACCTACTAAGATAAAGTAACGAGTTAATACATCAAAAGAATGAAATATAAGTCGATATAGCAATTTAGTCAGTCATAACCACTAACGAAGTCAAAATGATGAGATACAAAGTCAGAAAAACACAATATTAAGTCCAATTAATGAGATACTAATTTAAAAATAATTTATTAAGGCGAAATAGTGAGATACTAGGATCTCAGAATAATGACTTAGTAAGTCAATATAATGAAATAAGTCAAAATAACAATGTAGTAAATCAAAACGAGATACTAAATCAACATAGTGCAATACAATGCCACAGTAATGGCTTAATATCTCGTTACTCTGACTTACTAAGTCAGAATAATGGAATTAAGTCAAAATAATGACTTAGTAAGTGAAAATACACTATAATAAATAATTAAGTCAAAATAACGACCTATTAAAAAAGACTAAATTTCACACCTTGCAGTTCTGGACTTCTGTAACTGTTACAGCTTGGACATTTAAAAAAAAAAAAAAATTTGTGGATGTCATCAACCTTGCACGTATATTAGTCGTATTAACCATTTACACCGACTACATTAGACTGCTGATGGATCGTGAAAGCTTTACATATCGCACAGATCTTATCCATACGATAAAATCCCAGACTTTTTATCTTTTTTATTATGCATCCTATGAGCTCAAGATCCAATTTGAGACCTCAGCAGTGTACCACTGATGTCGTCTCTGGAAAGGATGTTCTGCACACCGAATCTCCAACACCCGAGCTGGAATGTGGTTGGAAGAACGAATCCGTGGATCAGCTGCGGGAAGGAGCGACGCTTGATGCACATCAGCGATCGCTAGCTCGTGTTTCTGCGGACTTAATCCAACACTCCTGCTCGAAGAGAATCGGTTTATATGTTTAACCGCTCTCAATCAGCTCTATTAGATTACAGCTGGAACTGAAGACCAGCAACCGGGTTAGTGAAACGCCACTTATCACTGCAATAGTACGCGCAGATATAGTCGGGGCACGACTGTTTACAGCTGCTATAAATGGATTAAAACGATGACGTGTCATTCTTTAATAAAAATAAAACATCGTTAGTGTTGGCGAGCTGCCGTGATGGAAGAGGGATTAAACATTTCAGAACATGCGGTTGTAGGAATATAATCAGATCTGGAGCGGGAGTGGTGACTCTGCTCCGTCATACCACCCTGTTGTTGATGATTTTCCCATATCGGCATGACACGGGGTCTTTATGTTAATCTCCTACACGGAATTAACTGTTTATCTCATGGGCAATCGGACAAATTGGAACAAACACAGGCCCTGTCCAAAATGGCGCACTTCAAGTGGACTTGCGGTCTCGTGACCTTCGGTTGCGTGTTCTCTGAGTCTACGAGTCCGTAGTGTGTCCCATTTGTGATTTTAACGCTTGTGAGGGTTCTCGCGAACGCCCCCCTTTGCGCCGGCACGGTAGTCCGCTAGCCAACAGCTCTTGCGACAGACCAATCAGAAAGCGGGGGAGGAGTTTCGATTGCAGGTTTTAGCCAGCATGACCGAGAAGAGGATTTTTAAGTGCAAGTTTTTGTTATAATTAACAAGGATTTACAGTGTAATTGAACTGTAGCTCTAGCTTTTAGTAATATTTCATTAGTTTGAAGAATTAAAAAAAAAAAATGTAATTATAGTCAATTAAAATGGAATGGAACTTGAAGATATGACCGTTGTCAATGGTTATCTGATAAAAACGTCACATTGCACATCACGACGTCGAGTCCGTCCCAAAAGCTGTCTATTAATAGCCCCATTGCCCTCGTGGACTCGCGCCTTAGCGCCCCGTAGCTGACGTCACCAAAGCGTGGACTCGGAGGAGTGCCGCAAGGCCCTAGTGCGCCATTTGGGACGGGGCAACAGGCAATGTCATTGGGTTTAATTTATTTATTTTGTTTTCAAATGGAGTCCTAAGGAAACGTACAAGCGCTAGCCTCGCCGTCTTAACATTAACGTTAACCTCCGTAACTTTCCGTGACCGAGTTGTACTAAGAATTCAGAAATCGTTTGCGTCGTCCATTCGAAGTCAAATATTGGACGCGTCACACCAAACGTCACATCAAATATGGATCAGAAAATGTGAAACCCAGTATTCACCCAAAATAGACTTTATTACAGCAGCCTGAGTCTCATTCCTGAGGTAACTTTGCTATTGTAAATGGAAAAAGAAAAAAAATAGCCAAGTTAATATTTCATACTGAAGGAATTTCCCTTGACATGAAACATGGGATTTCATTTTGCTTTGTATCCGAAAATACATTATATCGCGTACCGTATGGTAAAATATTAAAAACGCTGAGTAGCGCAGCAAGTTTATGCATTATTAATATTCTCTGTAGTGGCGTTACAAAAACTTGGCACAAGAAAATACGTGTACATGTGACCCGAGAGTAAAACTCGGCCGTGTAGCTTATTGTCATAACATGGCGTCTCTCAATGCATTCAGGATGCGGGAAGTGGAATGATGTGAAGATAAAAAGCCGTGGGGGTGGGGGGGGGTTTCACGGAAACGGAGTCGGTACACAACCACCACACAGATATACCACAGCTAGTGCAAAGTTCAGTCTGTTCAGATTACTTATTTATATGGCGTAAATTTCGCTTCATCAACGTTAAATGTAACTAATTCCACGAGGCAAGAGACGCTTCCTGAAGTTAATGAGCCTCTTGGCAATCACTGAGGGAGAACTTTCATTCCTTTAAGTGCTCCCCCCCCCCCCCCCCCCCCCACGCTGGATGATCTAGCAGCAAATTTTTACTTCTTTCAAAATTATAATCCTTGATCAAAGTGGAGAAAGTGACATTAATAGTTCAGCGTTGGCGTTGACATTGACAACCGCTCATTTTTCACCGTGTAACTCGTCGGCTTAGATCTTAGGAGTGACGTGCGATCAAATTTGTGTCACGGTAAACAGTTGATGATAATTCACGCTGGGATTTGTGTTTATGCTCGAAAAAGAAAATCCCAATCTAAGGCTGCATTCCAAGCCTTTTTTTTTTTTTTTTGCAGTAGCATCTGTGTTGGATGCAGAGTTGTTAAGAAGTAGGCGGGGCTTATTTTCGACATCGTTGACATCAGGTTACGAATCAGAATTAGCAATAAGCACTGAAACTGTGCTTATTGTGACTTGTGTACGCGGCTATTTCCCACATACGTAATAGTCATCGTTAATAATAATAATAATTATTATTATTATAATAATTGAAATGTAATTAAAGCTGCAACTAGCTAACAGTTTTAACATTTTACTTGTGTTCATATGTGTATGATTGGGAATTTTTTTGTGGCAAAAAGGAACATAGAGTGGTTATATTATGATTGAAATTATAAGGACTTTATGCAACGATGGCTGTGGAAACCGATCACTAATCAAAACCTCCAGGGGCAGAATGGAGTGTTTGACAGAATTCGTTTATTTATTAGAAGATAAACTAATCTCAGAGTTTCTATATTTGCACGTCAACAGATCAGTTAACTTAGAATGATATAAATAAGGTAAACGTAACTCATATTTTCTTTTATCCTTTGGGTGTTTCAGTCAGTACAGAGTGTCGCCGAGTTGTGTTTTTTTTTTTTTTTTGAAATTTTTTTTATGTATTTTATTTTTAATAATTGTTGTGGAAATGCTTGAATGTGCGGAAAACTGCTTGCGAAATTTGCGATTGCGCGAAGTTGTGTTGCACGGTCTTTCGCCGTGATTGCTGGTAAACGAGGCCTGTTAGCTGTACTCTCGAGCGACGCACGTGACTCGACGAGGGCTTTGGCTGAATGCGTCAGTTGGTTGTGATGACGTCACATGACGCGACATCTGCGGTAAATCGGTAAATTAATACTCTACTTGTACAAACACTTCCGCATTAGAACCAAAAAATAAAAATCCGAGAATCGAAATGTTTATAAAGTGACCAATATTTAGTATCACACATATATCGTTTTAAATATTTAAAAGCCACATTGGCAAAGGCATTAGGCTTTTAGCTGGCTAACAAGAAGGCTGCTTTAAATAATTAGCTTGGGCTGTGTGGCCAAGTAAAGCACTATTTTGCTAATTAGGGGGTTTGGGATCAGCTTCCGTAATCTAACACTTAATTCATCCCGTGGTGTATAGCGTGAGGCTGATTAGCTGCGTGTTATGATGCATGACATGATTTCAGCATTTTCCTCTCATAACCTGATACAGATCTGCTGTAACCTGGACTGGGACTTGATTGGCATCCTGTCCTGGTGCCAGGAATGGACATCCAGGCTCTGCTGAAATGAACCATAAGCAATGGGGAAAGAAGGTTTTTTATAAAATGCAGTATTGGATTTCTGGTTTTCTCACCGGACACATTGACATTTCCTAGTGGACGTTTATCTTCAGAGGGGGGGTTTCGGCGCAGGGTAAAAGGGTAGGTCCAGAACGATAAAAAAAAAAAATGGTGCCTGCTGAAGTTACTGCTGCATTTTAGAACCAAGCAGGAAAAAAGGATTTGGAGCAACTTTTCAACCAATTCCCCTTGAGAAAGGTAGCAATTTCTCGAGAGTTGGAATTCCATGACGTGATTTCAACATGGCCGCCCTCGTAGCGCAAAGTACCAACGAGAACAGTAGCGTGTTTATGTATTTTAGTTCAATTTAACTTTGTTTACATGCTGCTATCACAAAATACAGGAGGATAGTTGGATAATCAAAAGGCTCATTTATTTTTATGGAATTCAATTAATTTTTTTTTTTTTGTAAGTTTAAAAAAAAAATAAAACACTTAATATACCCTACATCCTAGATTTAATGTTAAATAAATGTATTCTGAAAAATGTGTTCTGACAACATTAGAGAAGTTTGAAATCTTTGCAAATTTATTAAAAATAAAAAACAAAAAAAAGCACACGTACATAAGTATTCACAGCCTTTGACATGACACTCAAAATTGAGCTCAGGTGCATCCTGTTTCCACTGATCATCATTGAGATGTTTCTACAACTTGATTGGAGTCCAGCTGTTTTCAGTTGATTGGGCATGATTTGGAAAGGCGCACACTTGTCTAAATAAGGTCCCACAGTTAACAATGCATGTCAGAGCACAAACCAAGCCATGAAGTCCAAGGAATTGTCTGGAGACCTCCGAGACAGGATTGTATCGAGGCACAGATCTGGGGAAGGGTACAAAAACATTTCTGTAGCATTGAAGGTCCCAATGAGCACAGTGGCCTCCATCATCCATAAATGGAAGAAGTTTGGAACCAGCAGGACTCTTCTTAGAGCTGGCTGCCCGGCCAAACTGAGCGATCGGGGGAGAAGGGCCTTAGTCAGGGAGGTGAACAAAAACCCGAGGGTCACTCTGACAGAGCTCCAGCGTGTCTCTGTGGAGAGAGGAGAACCTTCCAGAAGAACAACCATCTCTGCAGAACTCCACCAATCAGGCCTGTATGGTAGAGTGGCCAGACGGAAGCCACTCGTCTGTAAAAGGCACATGACAGCCTGCCTGGAGTTTACCAATAGGCACCTGAAGAACTCTCAGACCAAGACAAAGATTGATCTCTTTGGCCTGAATGGCAAGCGTCATGTCTGGAGGAAACCAGGCACCACTCATCACCTGGGCAATACCATCCCTACAGTGAAGCATGGTGGTGGAAGCATCATGCTGTGGGGATGTTTTTCAGCGGCAGGAACTGGGAGACTAGTCAGGATCGAGAAAAAGTTGAATGCAGCAATGTACAGAGACATGCTTGATGAAAACCTGCTCCAGAGCGCTCTGGACCTCAGACTGGAGCGAAGGTTCATCTTCCAACAGGACAACGACCCTAAGCACACAGCCAAGATAACAAAGGAGTGGCTACAGGACAACCCTGTGAATGTCCTTGAGTGTCCCAGCCAGAGCCCAGACTTGAACCCGATTGAACATCTCTGGAGAGATCTGAAAGTGGCCGTGCGCCGACGCTCCCCATCGAACCTGATGGAGCTTGAGAGGTCCTGCAAAGAAGAATGGGAGAAACTGCCCAAAAATAGGTGTGCCAAGCTTGTAGCATCATACTCAAAAAGACTTGAGGCTGTAATTGGTGCCAAAGGTGCTTCAACAAAGTATTGAGCAAAGGCTGTGAATACTTATGTACGTGTGCTTTTTTTATTTTTTTATTTTTAATAAATTTGCAAAGATTTCAAACAAACTTGTTTCACGTTGTCATTATGGGGTATTGTTTGTAGAATTTTGTGGAAAATAATGAATGTAATCCATTTTGGAATAAGGCTGTAGTATAAATCGTGGAAAAAGTGAAGCGCTGTGAATACTTTCCGGATGCACTGTATAGTACTGACGGTTTTTCCTGAATGCAGCACGTCTTCACCATTTCCAAATGGACTTTTTTGCATTGAATGTTCCTCACCTTGCATCAGCTCAGCTAAACATCAACAGCTAAAACACTACTTTATTCCTTTAAGCCTAAACAAACCTTTGGGAACAGTGACCGTTAGAAGATGTTAGTATTTTAGCAATGTCATGACATGTTGCTTCTTTTGAAGCCGGTTTCTTTACAGGAACTTTCATAGGTATCAATACTCCGCCTTCGAAACCACCGACTAAGACAGCAAGGCAGATCTATACAGAATCAAGTTAGCTTCTAATTTCAAACATCACCATTGACAGGAGTGCACACTCAGGGCTGCATGAACTAGTGGACTAAATCATTTATTCGTCATTATTGTGGGAATGTGGATTGGTTGGAATGGTGGAGAAAACAATGAGGCAGACAGTAGAGGAAGCAGGAACGTTCACTTTTGTTAGTCATAAATGTTTTGTTTGTTTTTTTTAGAATCAATGATGCCAATTCTACAGTCGACTATGCATTGTGTAAAACTTGGAAAAGACTTTAAAAAAAAAAAAAAAAAAAACTAAGAATAATTTAATGCGCAAATATAATGTTAACACTTATACGCTATATGAAGTGTGTGTGTGCGTAAGATTGTTTTGGGGGGGGTGCCAAAAGAATTTATCCTGCGATTATTTTTTTTTATCCTTTAAAACTACAGAATCGGTAGATAGAATGCCACAGTGTCCTTGCACTGTGGCATTCCGGATTGTGTTCTGGAGTTGAACTTCCAGGTCTTTCACCTTCCGTGTCATTATTAGCTGTAAAAACCTTCCAAATGCTGCCGTACACTTAGCTAAGGCCATGCTTTAAACTATAAAGAGGTCTCGGGTGATGGACATGAGCTTCCATGCTGTGTGCTTCCATGCAAGTTTCAGAATCAAGTTTCAGCCGAGCTGTCCATACAAGTCCATTTTAAGAACTATTATATCCTTAAATACTGTAATGATGCACAGTATTATTATTTTTGCACGCTTATCGGGCTGATTTAGTTATTTCCATCATTAACGGTGTAGACTGAAGAATCATTGGAGCTGGGAATGTAGATTGTAGCCCGTGTATGAATTCATGTATGAATTTAACAGCACTGACAAAATAGGTTAAAAATAGAATTGGTTTGAACTCTGGAAAATGACTAGTCGACTATTTTTTATTTATTTATTTTTTTAAATTATCCATCGAATGATGCCGATCCTGATTTTCAAGGAGTCTTCAGTCTTTGATGCTATGGAATCAGTCTCATATATATATATATATATATATATATATATATATAAAAAATGTCAATGCAAGTACTTCCTACCTTTCTGAGCTCTTATCAAGGAATGTGTGTATATATGTATAAATTATAAAGGAAGCTTAAATACCTACTCTACTGGCTATCTCACCCATTTTATCAGCACAGCCATAATTCGAGGTTTCACTATGACTTTATATTCCTCTGCATCAAACCCAGCAGGAACGACGAACCTCCAGCACAAAGCGGAGCTGAGAATACATTTCTGATTCGTCTATCTCGCCAGGAATTACGTATGCCGGGGGTATCGTCTGCTCATTTGTGTCAAGAGAGAATGCCAATCTGTCTCTTTGAATCAGGCACAGAGAGCGCCGAGGTCCAGCTGTGAGATGGGAAACAAAACGGCATTGCGGATCCCGAGAAGGGCTCCAATTAAGACGAGCCGACAGGGTAACCTTTGGCGAGGGCCAAACTGGCATTTAATTTGACGTCTCTCGTCCAGGGCCAGATTGGGGGGTTGGGAAAGGATTGTGGGCTTCCGATGCGTCAGTAATTACTGCAGATTACTGTGGAGGTAGGGAAATTTAATCCAAAACACAATACCAGTAAAACCCAGGGTCAGGAAATGCACTGAGGACAAGCTTTCATTTACAGTAATGCTGATGATTGAAGTCAAATTACGATGTATGATATCTAACATTTATTGTGCCCTGCGATGGATTGGCACCCTGTCCAGGGTGTACCCCGCCTTGTGCCCCATGCTCCCTGGGATAGACTCCACGTTCCCCGTGACCCTGAAAAGGATGAGCGGTATAGAGGATGGATGGATGGATATCTAACAGTTATGTGCATGTTCACCAGGAAATATTAGTTAAAATCATGGCAGCGTTTGTTGCGATTTAACTTTGACTATAGCTTGATTTAATAGTACGCTTTTGGAACAAAAAAAATAAAAATCATTCATTTCAGCCTTACATTATTCATTCATTCATTCATCCTCAGTAAACACTTTATGCTGGTCAGGGTTGTGGTAGATCCAGAGCCACTCCTGGGAACACTGAGCGTGAGGCAGGAATACACCCTGGATGGGGACAGTTTATCGCAGGACACACACACATTCACACACTCGTACATACCTAGAGGTAATTTAGAGTAGCAAATCCATCCATCCATTTTCTATGCCGCTTTTCCTACGCAGTGTCACAGGGGAGTCTGGAGCCGATCCCAGGGAACTCTGGGCGGCCGTGGCTCAGGCGGGTTCCATGTGCCGAAGGGTTAGAGCGGGTTCCGTGTGCCGAAGTGTCCTTGAGCAAGACACCGAACCCCCGGGTTGCTCCCGATTTCAGGCTCTTGCATTGTGTGAGAATGAGAAACAACGTAATGCGGGCAGTGGTTGAGACACTAGTTTACTGGAATTACAAGATTTTCATGCATCCCAAATTTCCCGTACAGATGATTGACAAATAAATCAGTTAATATCCTGCTTAATACCTGAGGCCCAGATGGTGGGATTCAGAACGAGTAGCTCACGCTATAGTTTGATTGCTTATAGTGCATGTTGTTTAAATATACATATCACAAAAAAGTCAGTAGAGAGTGAGGTTTTTTTTTCCTTTTACTAATAAAAGAAGAAAGAAACGGCAATTAAAAAAAAACACACACACGAAAAAAAAAATGCTAGCGTACTGCGGCACCACACACCCGGGCTACTGAATCCTCCACAGCGTCATGATTGTGAAGGTGAATTTGTTTCATGATTTTCACATTTTTCCTCTAACCTTCCCAATTTCCTCACTCCTGTATCTATCTAAATAATTTCAGCGTTGTAAATCGTGTAGAAGTCGGTGACGGTGAGCTCGGATCTCTGGTGGCTTGGTATTTACTTGTTAAAGTGTTGTGCCACTCAGGAGTCCCGGTGGAGCCACTTAACACCTGGCCAGCTGCAGCGAATAGCCTGAAGCATCGGGGCGAGTTCAGATGGCCGAGCCCGTGAGCGAGGGCTGGGACGTGAGCTCTAAACGATCTCAGCCGAGCTCGTGGGAGCTCCAGACTGAGAGGCGGTGATTTAGAGTCGATGTGCATTTCGCAGTACCTCCACCCACAGAAGGAAAAAAAGAAAAAAAACCAGACACTGCGTATAGATCTACAGCTTGGGGACCTCGGGGCATTCGGGCGCGACTGAATCGGATAACTCCCGCCGTTCTCGAGGTGTTGGAATAGTCTCCTCTACGGTTGTCGCTTGTGCATAGATGGCTGCGCTTTGCTTGAATGATTTTTCAACCGACACGTGAACTTCGATACGAAGCACAGGACGATTCTTAGCACAAAATAAATGAATCAGCCAGGAATAAAACTTAATGAAGAGGCTGAGGAATTACACTCGAGCGAAATGATGGATGGCTCTACGCTCAGCTTAAATGTCAGCGTCCACATCGAACACTCAAACCTACACGAACACACCCCCACACACTGCCTTTTTTTTTTTTTTTTTTAAAAACCTCTTCTCACTCCTTTATTAAACGCACACACACTACCCTGTGTTTGAGTCACCACTTACTGCTCAGGATACCTACAAGAGAAACGCCTATAAAAAGCACCTGAAACGAAACGCTCCGAATGACGTTCCAGTCCGCTCGCCTGAAGAACGTTTTTAATTTCACACGCCGATGAGAATCAAACAAGTAGGCCAACACCAAAACTGGAGCTGTGAACTGGTTCCGATTAGTTAAAATCCCCAGCTACCTGTACGACAAAGTAGAGTAAGGCACAGACTAAACATATTTGACATTTATGGCACTTGAATAGTTCAGAAGCTGGAAGATCTAACGAAATATCGATATCACAATGTATTAATACGGGATAGGTTTTTCCTGTATCGGTGGGTGATATGATAGGATCTCTATATCACGATATTTCAAGGTTTTAAGTGCCTATAAAGCAGGAGTGTTTAATTCAATATACAGTTTGTGGGGGGGGGGGGGGGGATTGATTGCAATCAGAAATCTTTCTGATTGCAAATTAATTTATAAAATTTTTGACATGCGTTTTTCTGGATTTTTTTGTTGTTATTCTGTCTCTCAGTGTTCAAATACAACTACCATTAAAATTATAGACGGATCATTTCTTTGTCAGTGGGCAAACGTACAAAATCAGCAGGGGATCAAATACTTTTTTCCCTCACTGTAGCACCTTTTAACCTTAACGCTTTACACTACTCAACCATTCACACCCCTGCCATCGGGAGCAACGTGGGGTTTAGTATCTTGCCCAGGGACACTTTGGGATGGGGGCTGGGGATCGAACCGCCAACCCTACGATTAGTGGACAACCCGCTTTACCACCTGAGCCACAGCCGCCCGAAATAAAGGGGATTTACCCGAGTGCATGCCAAGCCTGAGTTCATTCATAATTGGACACGCAAATATGGGCTGTAGCTGTTTCGTAATTATGATTTGCAGGTGGGAAACAGGGCCATTTGAGCATGTAAAGATTCACGTAGGAGGTTCAACTTCAGGAAAGTTTGACGCGCCAGGCAGACGAACTGATTCTCTCACCACTATAGAGTCGAAACAGCAGTGCAGCATCCACGAATCAATTAGAGATGCTTCCCACGGCTGCACTCTTCTTTCATTTTCCAGAGTCAGAAACGGAGAACAGTAGATATTGATGCACAGAGATTGTAAATGAGCCTGCTCTTGCAGCAAATGAAGTTCTCTGCGTCGAAAGGCGCGTGTATCAGAGCTTCCCTTCCTGGTTAAAAGTTTTCCCCGGCACTCATCTCATTGCTGCACAAGTGTCCCAGTTTGGAATTAGTTCCCCGTATACCGGAGTAGAGTGGGGCGACCCGGCGCCCTCAGGGAATACGAGGCATTTTGCGTTATTAAGTGCGTTCTGCTTACAGCGTGTCTGAGCCAAGTCATCAAGAGCTTGATGATTACTTCATAAATTGGTTTGGGAGTGGCTGAAATGAGAAGTGAAACATGCAGAACGGTTCGAAACGGGAACAAAATCTCCAACTGCAGAAACCGAGAATGTGTAATAAAGTAATTCATTCATATTCGTTATTTATCAGTTACAGCATTGATGATTTGATTTCAGAATGATTGTATAAACCCAAAATACATCAGGGACCGCGGTTGGAATTTTCTGGTTTCTTAAGTAGTGGTGTTTAAATTGGGGTCACGGTGGTGGTAGAATCATGTTGGGCATTTCCAGTGGTTTGACGACTAATGCCCCGCTTACCTGGTCACTGTCTTTTGGTGGATGCCCGCCTCTTGGCCAATGGTTCTCGAAGTAGAGTATGGGAAGCATGGGGGTGGTAGCATCATGTTTGGACTTACCCTTCATGTTTTGGTCCTCTGACCGATGCCCCTTTACCTGTTTATTGACTTTTGGTGGATGCCTTCCATTGGCCAGTGTTTCTCAAAGTCGAGTCTGTAAAGCACGGTTGTGGTAGCATTGTATAAGGTGTTACACTTAGCCCCTTGATTCACTGATTAATACCCACCTTACCTGGTCACTAACTTGCCGGATTGCCCCCTCTTAGCTAAAGTGGGGTCTGGAGACCCGCAGGGATTCATGAAGTATAGCCGGGGGTCTGTGTTTAATCCAAAATCCCAATAACTCCAAAACAACTAAGACTATAAATAAGTTCAGTGTGTTCTTTTGGGGGGGGGCAAAGCTCAGGAACTAAAAGCTCCATGGCACAAATAAATTAATATTTAAACTGGATTATGTTAATTAAATCTGTAATCAGGGGGTCTCTGGAATTTATTTCATAGTTAATGGGGTCCCTGGTTGCCAAACGTTTGACAACTCCTGATCCAAAGCAACATGTTTACAACTTTAATGAGCGTGAGGATTATCCAGATTCAGATCTCTATGCTGCTTTATAATATATGGTGTATATGCTCAATATTTAGTCAAGTACAGAATTGTAAGCGACCTTTCACAAGAATGAGTAAATAGCAAAGATTTATGCAATGACTGATTTCGATCTTCAAACTATGAAGTGTATCCTCGGCCACGTAACGCTCCGTCTGGTGGGTCTTCCTGATACGACATGTATGTACAGTTTTAATAGTATACATGTATAGATTTAAGGATGCGCTGCAGCAGTTAGTATTTATGTTCGTCGGGATAATCGTTGGAAAACTTTCCTGATAGTTCACGCGTGAAAAGATCCACTATACTGTTCATCCGTTACGCACACACTCCATTATGTGATTTCTGTTGGAAACTGGCTGCACCAGAGCTGATTGATGGGTTGTACAGCGATGAGGTGAACACTTATGTCATCACAACTCTCAAATGGTTTGTATATTTGTAAGTAATTTTGCAAACCATATTCATACACTATGATATTATGGGCTGTTTTATGTGGATTGACTTAATCTGAATGAAGTCCATTTCAGTTTCAAGTTGTAAAACTACCAAATGTGGGAATGTTTAAGGAGGGGGTGAATACTTATGCACGCCAGTACGTAATGCATTTTTTTATTTTTATTTTTTTTTTGGGGTGAGCAGACGGGATTTAGGGAGCATGACTTATAGTCTGAAAAATACAGCAAGTAAAGCGAAGGCAGACAGCGCTGATACCTCGAAGCCTGATATGAGGCCGAGTCTTCTGCCCTCACTTGAGAATTCTGCTTTAACAGCTAGACAGGTAGATAAGCTTTTCCAAACATTCCGGTATTTGAATGGATTTATTGCTTTTCACCGTTCAGGGGAAGTGTGTGGAACTCGGGGGGTGTGTGGAATATCACACAGAAATAGATTAAAAATAAACCAACAAACTTGACTGACAAACAGTAACGTACGTGTCCTAAGGGGTTTGTATTCAGAAATAAATGAATACTGAATTTGCATGCTGTTATATTATTCAGACCTCCAAATTAACTACAGAGTTAAGGTCTACCTTGAGAGGTACAGGTTTTTGTGCAGATGGTACAGATGTGTCAGTTACGTGTGATTCTGACAATCAGGCCATCTTATGCCTTTGCTATGATCCCAATAGCAGCACTCTTAAAAGCTCTGTGCTTTTTAAGTCCGTTTCTAAAACTATATCTCACCTGCGTTGCGAGTTATATAACCGAGATCTCCTCGACGACCCTTGTTTTAACATAAACGTAGGTTTAACGGGCTGCACTTAATATTTTCAGAGTCATCGACTCTCCAGAAATATCTGGCAGCAGATCGAGTACACTCATCCAGAGAGCGGCAGTCAGCAGGGTTAACTGTCTATTCATGTGTTAATAACGTTTTGGGATTCATGCTGCGCCTCATGATGACAACCGTGACAAATCCTTGATTGCAAGAGTGCCATCAAAGCACAAAGAGAGAGAAAAACATCTCTGTCACACGGTTAAGCTAATTGCCGGCTGCTTGCCAAACAGGATGTAATTACTGGTAAACTCCTTCCAGTAGATGCGGTTATGACACTATGACAATTTTCCTAATAGACTGATACATGTGAGGTGTAATATTTGCGTCTGTCAGGCGAGTGATCATAGGCTGAGGAGAATGAGGCACTGGAACAGGTGGAAAAATTCACCACAAATATTGTGACACTTGGGTTTTTTTTTTGTTGTTGTTGCTTTAGGGAAGTCGTTCTACAGAGATCTGTATTTGTGAGCATGCTCTGGAAGCACACTGAGGAGTACGTCAATCATGGCTCCAGCTACCCTGTACCTGCCTTATCCTGCTCCTCTATGGTGCATCCTCACCCCAATCCTAGCCCTCCCTCTCTGTCCCTCCTCACCCCAATCCTAGCCCTCCCTCTCTGTCCCTCCTTGACATGGCCCTCTTCCACTTTGCTCCATCCCTTTCCCAACTAATTCATCCCTGTTCCTCTCTGCCCCATCCTTGTCCCGATCTGGCCCATCCCTGTCCCAGTATGCTTCATCCCTGTCTCGCATTTCCCATCCCTGTACCTCTCTGCCCCATCACTGTCTCACCCTGCCCATCCCTGTCCCTTTCTGCCCCATCGCTGTCTCGCCCTGCCTATCCTAGTCCCATCCTGCCCCATCCCTGTCCCATCCTGCTTAATTCCTGTCCCATCCTGCTTAATTCCTGTCCCATTCAGCCTCATCCCTGTCCCAATGCACCCAGTCCCTGTCCCACTCTGCTTCATCCCTGTCCCACTCTGCTTCATCCCTGTCCCACTCTGCTTCATCCCTGTCTCATTCTGCCCCATCACTGTCTCAACCTGCCCATCCCTGTCCCATCCTGCCCCATCACTGTCTCGTCTTGCCCATCCCTGTCTCATGTTGCCCCATCCCTGTCCCATTCTGCTTAATTCATGTTCCATTCTGCTTCATCCCTGTCCCATTCAGCCTCATCCCTGTCCCAATTCGCCCAGTCCCTGTCCCACTCTGCCCCATCTGTGTCCCATTCTGCTTAATTCCTGTTCTTGTCCCATTTGGCCCCACCCTCTCTCTCACCCCATCATGCCCCTTTACCACCTTGCCCATCCCTGTCCCATCGGTATATATTTCACGTTGATTTATAAGCAGTCGTGCTGTTATTAGAAAAGAAAACTTCAAGGCTGTAACAGTAACTCGGCTTCAACGCACCACACCGTAGTTGATTAATTTCCTCTAACTGCACACCCCCAAGTGTTTTATTCTTTACTTAACCATGTGTCCGGTTCAGGGCGAACAGTTAGCTAGGTGGGTCTCAAAGTCATGTACACACAATTTCATATCCTCACGGCACGTCACTGAGTCTGGTATTTGATAGAAACTATTTAGACTCGGTTTATTGCTGCGATTACACAGCGACTCGTTTCCTACACTATTTGTGTGCTGATTTGTGAATTGAAAATCTTTCAGGGCCCAAATGTGTTCCCTATTTAATAGCCAGTTTTACAGCCTGCTTTATAGCCCACTTAATGAGTGTTGAAGGTATGGAGCGCATTAGCATGGCAATATTTAATTTGTGTGTATAGCAGGTTTTGTGCTCTAACCCAGAGGTTCCCAAACTTTTCAAGGGCAAGGCCCCCCAAATGGCATTAACATTTGACCGAGGCCCCCCTTTTGAAAGACGTCTTTAAAACACATTAAAAATACAGACTTCTGAATATAGCCCCCTTATTTTTTTTTTATTAACAATTACATCTTACATCTTTACATTAGGAATTGATTGTGTGTGGTTGTCTTAGAGTGAGAATTTATTTTTGACACCAAATTGTTGAGGCCCCCCGGGCCCCCACTTTGAAAACCACTGCTCTAACCGACTGGCTGAGAGCTGCTGAAGAAAAAAATCCGGATGTTAAAGGGGAAAATAATCCCTTATTCATGCTTGTTGTCATGGTGACGACAGCTGTAACTCGCAAAATCCGTGATTTTAAACGTTAGAAGAAAATCGGCTCCAAACCTATACTTGCTAATAGCTAAGCTATTCACAATTAAGCTAGCTTGTACGTAGGCTTTTTACGTGTTCTATGTAGACAATGTAAAGGCAAGAATTACAGCTCATATGAGACAAACCTTTAATAAATATCAGCATTTCCCTCAGATATGGTGTTTAAATTCTAAGAAAGGTCTCGGTAAGACTAATATGGCATTATACTTAGACTTAGCATTGAGTGCTAACCAAATTTCTATGAATTTCGAAGTGAGTGATGACAGGAAGTGGAATCTGATGCTACTATGGGCGGCTAAAGATTGTAAAAACATCACCTGTCTTTTTCAATTCATTAACTATGACACCAGTTTAGGCGAGTCTGTGCCCACTGTATCGTCAGATTCATGTTCTTGCCTGACAGGAGTGGAACTTGATGTCGTCTTCTACTGTTGTAGCCCATCCGACTCGAGGTTTAACGTGTTGTGAGATGCTTTTCAGCTCACGGCGGTATTAAAGAGTGGTTATTGGAGTTAGCGTAATCTTCCTGTTAGATCAGACCAGTGTGTCCATTCTCCTCTGACCCTCTCAACAACAAGGTGTCTTCATCTGCAGAACTGCATCTCTCTTGATGTTTGTTTTTCACACCATTGGGTGAGAAAATCCCACAAGGTTATCAGTTTCTGTCTAAATATGAGCTTTCCATGGGTTTAGCGTGAATCCCTCCGTGGAGATGAGAATGTCTGTCTGTCCAGGGGCTGAGGAGCTTACGTGAATGATCCAGTTTGCTACTAAGATCTTCCTGTAACAGATGAGACTCTTGGCACAGGGGGGAAAAAAAGCAGAGGCATGCTAAGGCAATACTTGATTGATCTTGAGAATTAGTGCACTTGTGGTACTTTATTTCCTTTATAGCATTGCCCTTTGGTGGCTATTTTATTCTGGTGACCTTTCACAAAGTGGAGTGTTTAAGTCTTTCTTTAGAGACTGTGACTCGAGGCTGTAAAGTATTAAATGGGAAACATTATATGGGCAAAAACTCGTTCATATTCAGCTCTGCCAGAGTGCACAAGCGTTCTTTAGCCTCTGAAACGAGCCTCGCACAGTTAAAGGGAAAGTTCACATGCCCCAGTTCCCGGCGGAATCGACTGCCCTTATCGATGCCGAGCAGACGTTTATTAGAGCCCGAGCTTTGCTTGGTGCCAATTACACAGTGTGTGAAGAATGAAAGCCATGTCCACTGGTGGACCAGCAGGCCAAGCTCCCACAATCCTCCAGGTCCGGCATAGTGACCTAGCTCGACATAAACATGTAGCCAGGTCCAGATCCGAGTAATTGGCATGGCGTGACACGCAGATACACACCTGAAACTGGAAAGATCATCACACGAAGCGCTGTGAAAGTGGAAGAGTCGTACGCTGCGTAAAACTCAACAAAAGCCTGTCGTAAATAATCTAGAAGCTTCCTGAAAGAGTTAAATCTTCACCTTTGACCGTCACAAACCACTGACACTGGAGACTCCTTCTATAAAAGTGACAAAAACATCTAACTTTAGGAAAACTTTACCATATCGACGATTACACACGTTCTTTAATCGGTTTCTGCAGAGCGTCTGCCGTACACGTCCCTGTGAACGAGTTTTTTCTATAGAAGCATGAATCCGTGATGGGGGTTAATGGTAATAAAACGGCTCGGGTTGTTCGTGGGGAAGCCGATTTGGAGATTTGAGCGAGTTTTTAATCACCGATTCAGCAGACGTGTGCACAGCTGAGCTTTACTCGAGCCCTGGTGTGTGAAAAACAAAGCTTTTTTTTTTTTCTTTTTCCACCAGAGTATTGCACACATTACATCAGTAAACAACAACGGTCGGCAAACAAAACCATTTTCACATTCGCAAAGTTGCAGCCAGACGCAATTGAGAGTTGTTTACCCTGATTAACTCGCGGGGAGGATGTTTTATTACGGCAATAAATAAATGTGCTCTGAACGCCGATGGGGATTATGTTTGTCGAAGATTTTAATAGGATCTCGAACAAACACAATCACGGTGCTGTGTTTTTGTTTTTTTGTTGTTGGGAGGTTTTTTTGGTGGGGGGGGGGGGGCGGGGGGTTTGCAGATTAGATGGTGCTGATCTTTCAGATGGAATACAAATGACTCGTTTGTGAAACATCCGCACGGTGGAGTGAGACAATATTGACAGTTTATCAAGATCCGATTATCAGAGATATCGTTATATACAGTATTGGAACAGCAAGGCCGGTTTATTTGCTCTTGCTATACACTGAAGACGTTTGGGTTTCATTCATCAAAAGATGAATGAGATGATGGATCAGTATTCCATCTTTCAGTTCCTGATATTTGCATCTTTGCGTGTTCAACAACTTGGAAAGTGGCATGGGTGGTGGCAGACCACCCAATTTTTAGGTGAGCAAAACTATAGGAACTGATGGTCTTAGAGTAAATTTGAAGTAAATAACTTGCTTTGTGGTTGCATATTCCTTGCTTGCAGTAACCGCATCAAGCCGGTGACATCATCGATCACTTTTATGTTGCTTTTCTGGGTTTTTCCTGCAGCTTCTTTCAGTAGTTTGTTCCGGGGGGTTTCTCCCTTCAGTCTCCTCTTCAGGAGGTGAGATGCTGATCAGTTGGGTGAAGGTCTGGTGATGGACTTGTCCAGTCTAAAACCTTCCACTTTTCCTCCCGATGAACTCCTGTGTTGAGGTGGAAGTGTGTTTTGGATCGTTGTCTTGCTGCATGATGAAGTTCCTCATAAATTAATTCAGATGCATTTCTCTGTAAATTGGCAGACAAAATGTTCCTTTAAACTTTTGGATCCATCATCATTTAAGATTAGTGAGAATGTTCCAGAAGCAGCCATGCGAGCCCAAGCCATGACACTACCTCCACCATGTTTCACAGATGAGCTTGTACGTTCTGGATCATGAGCAGATCCTTTCTCTCTCCACACGTCGGCCTTTCCATCACTTTCGTAGAGGTTCATCTTGGTTCCAGAACTTTTGTGGATCATCTCTGTATTTCTTTGCGAATTCCAATCTGGCTTTCCTGATTCTTACTGCTGATGAGTGGTTAACATCTTGTGGTACAGTACCTGTATATTTCTGCTCTCAAAGTCCTCTTCGAACGGTGGATTTTGATCGCTTCACCCTGCCCTGTGGAGCTTGTTGTTGATGTCACTGACTGTTGACTGCTGTTCCATGTCTGGTTGTTAGTACACCAGTGGTTTCTTTCTTTTTCATGGTATTCCAAATTGTAGTTTTGGCTATGCTCAATGTTTGTACAATGCCTCTGCTTTTCTCAGCTTCAGAATGGCTTGCTTTTCTCCCATAGACAGCTCTCCGGTCTTTATGTTGGTTTATCCTTTTTAACAACAAATGCAGTCTTCACAGGCGAAACCTAGAGCTCAAACCAAGAGTAGACATTTAGAGCTGTCGATTATTTAAACAATCGATCTCACAGGACACACCCGGGCAACACCTGTCAGTTACATGTTCCAATATTTTAATAGCTTGTAATATGGGTGGCTTCAAACAAAAGGTGCCATATATGTATACACTCTTGGGGAATATCAATGTTAAATATCTCGAACTGTTTAATGCCCCTTTATGAAAAGCCTGTAAAGCTTCTGTGTATAACCAGTTTAGGAAGGGAAGGAGTCATAACTCTCTGAAGAACCCGTGAAGAACTGTTCTTCTATCAGTGTATTCACAGAGCACTTACTCAACAGAGTGGTAACAGTAACTCTGCTCATCACACCACCTTTTTGTTTTATATTTTATCTTGAACAGCATGACATGGAGTTTCTTTGTAGGTGTGTAAACATGAGTGTGTATGGAACGGAATATCCTGTGAAGCTTTCTCACAGCAGTGTGTTTGTGTTTCTCTGCAGCCGTCTCCGTGTGAGTGGTGTCGCTGTGAGCCGAACAGCGAGGTGCACTGTGTGGTGGCCGACTGTGCCGTTCCTGAGTGTGTTAACCCGGTGTACGAGCCGGAACAGTGCTGCCCCATATGTAAAAACGGTAAGACCCACTTCCTGTTTCCTGTCGCAGAAAACCACACAGGACGGATGCACAGTTCCCAGCGGGATTCCATAAAGCATTACGTTTATGTCCTGATCACAAAATCCATTTTTGAGTAAATTATATGTGTACTGTAAGGTCTAATGTCGTTGCCATGGTGACACAGTCATGCGCACAACGCTAACGTGTTAGAAAGGATTTCACTACACCAGAGTGCTACATGCACGGTATGATGAGTTTAGATTGTTAAGGGTTGTTCAGGTTATTTCCATGGGAAATATCATAAACTAGTCGATTTTCTACGTCTAGAATTTAAGACAAAACTAGACTAGCCGTTCAGTTAGGACATAAGAAATGGCACCCTATAGAAGGAGTAAGAGTGTACAGCCCTGTTCGGACTGGTTTAGTTTTACACGGGGCAGGGGAGGGGCCGAATAATTATTACCGGAATCTGGAAATTAAATGCTGTATTTTACAATCTAGAATTGTACGTAAGAAAAATTACGGAAAGAGTCTCCAGTGTCAGCGCTTTTTTTTCCTGACATCTTCAGCACAGAGGAGTTTACACATTAGTTTCTTTTGTAACATGACACTCTGTATACAAGTGAAAGAAACAGTGAGCCTGGCGATGGAACAAGAGGCTGGTGTTTATGCTGCTATAATATACATTAAAACAGGAATTAACTCATTTTGCAACACTATTTGTAACTGTAAGGGGATAAAAAGTACTACAATAAGAAATTATACTTCATCGCACAACCCTGTTGTTGATGATTTTCTCATCGAGACATGATGCCGAGTGTTTTACGCCTTACGTTATACAGTGGTGGGATTTAAAGGTTATGGAGGGTTGACCTTTAAAGTGCACACAATAAATTCTAAGAAGAGATTTCAGCGTGTTGCGATCGTGTAGCACACTCCCTCCTACACGACCTGCGAACGACGGTTCCAGATATACAAACGGCCGGATGTTAACGCGGTGCATCGACGAAGCGCACCGCAGACGGATACGGAGCGAGATGAACAAGACGGCCATGAACATTGTGTGCGAGTGTATAAATCTCCACAGTTGACCACAAGCCAGAGAAAGAATAGCTGTGGTTAGTTCAGACTAAACAGAAAATATATACGTATATGCTGAATTATGACGGGAATCATTACGTTATTGATCGTTGCCATGGTGAGTGGGATTAATTAGCCTGTAGAGAGAGCTCCATCTCTGATTTCCTTGTCAGCAAAAGTCCAAACCCAAAATTAGAAATATTGGATTCCAATAGCGAGAGAGAGGCCTGAGTCAGCCGAGGTGTTCTCTGTACACGAGGAATCGAATAAAGGGGGCACAGAGAGTTTAAGGTCGCTTCTTTGAACGCGCGTCGGATCACGTCATTAGAGTGATTAACTAAATGAAACCTGCATGGAATCTTGTAAATTTGTATTTGAAGCCTAGGGCTGGGCGATACGATATGATCTCAATATCGTGATGAATTAAGTCATGATAAACTTTCGAAATATCGTTGGTATAAAGAAATATTTTTTTAATATTTTGATCATTGCAGATGAAATGGTTTCTTTTTTACTTTTTTATAATCTTATTAATTTTATTTTTTTTATTTATTTATTTATTTTTTTTTACAGATTTCGCAACAGATTCTAGTTTTTATAGTCATTACATAAACCCACCATCGAAAACTCCCTTCTTAATTTTTTACGGTTGTAGCGTGACTGTTTTGCCGACGGTTCGCTTGTAAGATTACATATTGTGATAAATACTGTTATGTACCATAACAATGTCCTCGAATATCATATGCTATTTTTGTCATATTGCCCACCCCATTAAAACGCCTATGTGGGGGGAAAAAATGTCATTGATTACTCCATATTTAAATAAACAATTCAAGTGGATTTCTATAGCAGGTTGAAGAGCAGCTATTGTCACAGAGAAGCTTTACAGCATTCCAGATGTGTAAAAATAAAAGAATAAATCATGAGAGACTCGTATTTTAACTGTAGCTGTAAGATCCATCAGATGTTGCCTTGGAGCTCAGCTTGACCCCTGAGTTCTTCTACAACAATCATCAGAATGCTGTAAGGTGTGGTAGGTAAACACACACGTAGCCTGAAGCTAGTTGCGGGAGCTGATGTGGGCAGACAGGACACAGTGACACACTCACGGCGGTGGCATTCCAGGAGAACATATCAGAGCTGCTGCCCGAGGGAATCAGTCAGTTCACGGATTCTCACAACATGAAGAAAGACGAGTATTCAAAGCTTAACTCTAAAGCGTTCCGGCGTGTCGAAGGGCCTTTACCGGAATTAATTTCCCGCATCTCGGATAATCGTATTAAGTCTCGCACGGCTGCATCGTGAGAGGAAAGAAATGTACATGCGGTTTAAAAAAAAAAAAACAAGAGGCTGTGAGGAAATGAAACATCATCTCCAACTTCATCACTGCTCGATCTATTCACGTCTGAAGAAGCGCCGCTCTCGGACGGCTTACCGCAAGCTGTCATTTAATCAGGTGGAAACTGCGTTCGTGAGACAGCGAGACAGACAGAGAGACGCGTCGGGAGTCACTCATCACTGCAGCGGCGGCGCTGACAGAAGATCGACACCGACATGGAGCATGCCAAGCCTTAGTCAGTCAAAGCATTCACACGTGGCAGCTTCTTCAACAGCTCGACTCTTCATTTCCTGCGGTGTATAGCTCACATCATGCCCCCCCACACACATTTCTGTATTCTGATTGGTCAAAAGGTGTTGATTAATTCTCTAAAACAGCAGCTCGGAATAGTAGAATCTCTTCCGCTGGCAGTGAGGAGGTGGTATGCTTCAAGTCATGAGCAGCTTCTTCATACTCTTAGTATCTCATTGTGCTACAAGTTGATCTTTGTCTCGTTTGTCCGAACTCTAATCTGGTCTTGACGTTTTTGAGGCTTACCGATGGTTTACGTCTGGATTTAAACCCTTCGTATTTACTCTGGTGAAGTGTTCTCTTGATTGTTGACTTTGACACAGATACATGTACATCCTGGACGGTGTTCATTGGGCTACCTATTGTGAAGGGGTTTTTCTTCACCAGGGAAAGAATTCTTCTGTCCTCTACAACAGTAGCTTCCAGTGGTCTTCTGTTTTTTTTTGTTTTTGTTTGAGCTCATGACGGAGTTCTTTAAGAATGCACCAAATAGTCGATTTGGCCACACCTCCTGAAGGTGAGACCGAAGGGAGGAACCCCCAGAAACGAACAACAACTGAAAGAAGCTGCGGTAAAAGCCAGGAAAAGTAACACAAAAGAAAAACTCAACCGTTTGACAGTGAGTCGCAGGCTTGATGCAGTTGTTGCTAGCAAGGGATATGCAACCAAATACGTCAAGAGTGTTATTTACTTTAAGACTATCTGTTCCATTACGTTCGCTCACCTAAAAATCGTTTGGTCTGCCGCCGAAGGTGCCGTGTTCGAAGTCGTTTAACACGCCTAGATGTAAATATCAGGAAATAAAAGCTGAAATTCTGATCCATCTCAAAGCCAAGTCTTCAGGGTAAAGCACAAACAAAAGAAATGGCCTTGCTGTTCCAATACTTTCAGACAGGACTGTAAGTTGTACTGCACCGCTCGCAGAGATATTACAGTATAATTGTAAAGTCTGGAACTACATGACCGTCTGTTGCTCATTAGCTACGAAACAAAGCACGCGCAGAAAACAAACACGTTCATATTCGTGACGAAAGGATTTCACGTCGAGCATTCGGTTCTTGAGCACGAGCCAAAATGATGCGCTTTCCTCGCGTCCAAGGGGGACGAGTATGCGGTGTTGGCGGTGCTGGCACACGCCTCCACTGCTAAAAAATCTAGTCGGATTTTTCTAGTTTCATCCAAAAGACGGTGCGTTTTTTTTTTTTGTTTTTTTTTTTTTGTTTTTTTTTTTTTTTTTTACAGTATAGTGTCCCCTTCACTATACTGGGACATTAGGCTCAATACAGACCACATGGTGAGCGCCCCCTGCTGGCATCACTAATACCACTCCCAGCAGCAACCTTGCTTTCACCCAGGTCGTCTCTCCAATGTCCTAACCAGGCTCGACCCTGCTTAGCTTCAGTGGGACACCAGGTGAGAACTGCAGGTCGATATGGCTCAGTTTATCATTTTATTCTGGTAGTTGTGCTGTCCTTACATCTCTGTACCAGCGTACTCTTATATCGGTTCATCACGTCTAACCATGAAAATTAGCCTCTCTATTCTGTACTGCACTTGTACTCAACAAAACGATGAGAAAGATGGTAACCCTTACTCATACGGTAGAACTAATCTGCACAAAATGTTGTTTTTACAGTACATACCCTGCAAGATAGATTACGATAACGTAAACAAACTGATTTACAATGCAAAAGTTACCAGAAACAAAGTATTTTCAAACGTTGAAGAAACGGTATAACTTGGACCCATGGTTACTTCAAATTTACTCCTTGTATGAAATAAATACTTTTTTTTTTTCCTGCAAGGGTCTTCTAATAGAAGGATTGGTGAAGATATTGCTGCTGTGATCAACTTTTTCAGCTGTCTGTCAGCCATCTTGGTTGAAAAGAATTTTAGTTGCAGTTACAACTGCTAGCCACTAGGTGGAATCCTATGGAGTGATGTAGTAGTGTCCTCTGTAGCGGCTAATACGCAGCTACATCATTGAAACCCTTTCATTTACAAGAAAACGGCTATTGAATAGCAATGACCACCATGCGTCACAGGGTTAAATATGCCAAAATGATAATTAAGTAGAGTAACAAAGTACCATTACTCATTTATTTTCCAGAACTGTAAACCCGGAACTTTCTGGAAAACCCACCAACTGCACCAGTGGATAAGTATTGCTTTTTAAAGAGCGATTTGTACTTCAGTGCAGCTCTAAATGTTCCTTGAAACTGTAGCGTCATAAATAGTAAATTTATATTAGGCTGGAAGTACAGTGACTGCACTCCAGACTTCGGCGGTTTCACTGGCTTTTAAACAAGTGCCTAATGGTTTCTGTAAGCAATATGAGGGGGGAAGAAATAATGCAATTTATCATGTTTGGCTTTTTATTAAAAAAATAAATAAATAAAAAAGCCTCGAGACTAATTACCAGGCAAAGTCACAGCAAGTTTACAGAAAAAGTGTGGCAGAAGATCCAAAGACCTGGAGCACACAATAAAAATGTACTAGCCTCTATGTATTGTGTAAAAGGGAGGAGGAAAAAAAAACCTGCTGAAAATATTATTGCACTCTGAATACCAGGAACTTTCTCTGAGAAATGCTTTCATAACGTTTGAACTCGGGCTCATTATTTATTTATTTATTTACCACAGATCAGATTGGTGTTGACCAAAATTTCATTTTCTTAAAAGAATACGTTCCAGATGAGAAATGAAATCGGACCGGACTGCACCATCTATCTACCGATTCTATTATGTATCGAACCCTGAGCAGTCTGAACTTTAAAGCTGAGCATTTGCTTCAACATATCCATTACAAATCGGTTTTATTCTCTACGCAGACCTTCACATACTGTACACAACCTGCAAAGTCACACGGCCTTCAAGAAAATAAAGGCCGAACCACTGACGTTAGTAAGTCGTACTATAAGTCGTTAATTAACGTTGAATTATAAAATGCTTTGGTACTATTACATGATGGTGATTCCACGACTGTGGAGACTGCGGTTTTCTTGTAAAACATATATACATAAATAAAAAGTGGTTAACTAGCATCCATGCTAATATCATACTGGCGTCAAGGGCTTTCTAATGGTTAACTTTAAGTGTATTGAAATGTAAGAATAGTCTACCCTAAAAATGGAAAGGAGAGATACTCCAAACACAAAGCAAGGCCATGAGTGCATTCGACTTCCCTCTGTGTCATAAATGTAAAATAAAAGTCTCATGAAATAAGCTCTCTGGACAGCACGCACGCGTTAGCGCCGTCTCAGATATACTGTACACACCACGATCATCTCCACCACCCAATTATCATCAACCACAACGGCGCACTAAACACGAGGCGGAGAGCGAACTAGCAGGTGCACGGCTCGCTGGTCGTTGGCGTGATGGTGTTGGCATGCGAGTGCTGAGCACCGATGTCTCTTATAAAGAAAAAGAGCTTTTCATTATGCCCCCCCCCCTTTCAATTTCTTAAGAGGAGAAGAAAAGGCAGGAGATGAAAGAGACCTTGAAGAAGCACCACAGACGTGATGTATGAGAGCGAATTCATATCTGACAAATTCAGCCATGTTCCGACAAAATGTGAAATCCAAACTTAGATTAAAACGTCGACAGATCACGCTTCAGCTCTTCAACGCGTCAAGCTTTTTTTTCCATTTTATTTGAAAAAAACACCCCGTGGATGTCCTCTACGAGAGCGACTCGGACTCAGTCTGAGGTATTAAAATGCTAATAACGTCTAGTCGGTGGTTTTAGAATCGTTTGTTTTTTGGTGTACAACCTGCAGGCCTAAATGCACCTAGGACACTGCTTACGTGGGGCAGTGGTGGCTTAGCGGTTAACGCTCTGGGTTACTGATCAGAAGGTTGGGGGTTCGAGCCCCAGCATTGCCAAGCTGCCACTGTTGGGCCCTTGAGCAAGGCCCTTAACCCTCTCTGCTCCAGTCAGCCATGTATCATGGCTGACCCTGCACTCTGACCCCAGCTTCCTGATAGGCTGTAGTATTTCACTGTGCTCTACTGTATATGTGACCAATAAAGACTCATTATCATTATACTGTACCTGATGAGATCTGGATTGTGATTGGACAGAAGGCGCTGATTCATTTTCTAGAACAGCAACTCTAACAGTAGTGCAGCTGCAAATCGCTCGTTTCTATTATACATTATCGTTATCATAAGTGGCTTAAATATGTATATAAGGAATAAAACACTCCGTGTCATGCAGTTATAGGAAAATAATCAATGATAGCCTGGTGTGAGGAGGCGGAGTTACTGTTACCACCCTGAAGTTGATTATTTTCCTATAACAGCATGTCCTGAAGGGTTTTATTCTTATATTCTTCTACTACAGCTTATCCATCCATCCTTCCATTTTCTTTACCGTTTTATCCTTTTCAGGGTCACGGGGAACCTGGAGTCTATCCCAGGGGGCATCGGACACGAGGCGGGGTACACCCTGGACAGGGTGCCAATCCATCACAGGGCACAATCACATACACTCTTACACACCGGTTCATACACTACGGACACTTTGGACATGCCGATCAGCCTACCAGGCGTGTCTTTGGACTGGGGGAGGAAACCGGAGTACCCGGAGGAAACCCCCGCAGCACGGGGAGAACATGCAAACTCCACGCACACACACAGGGCCACGGTGGGAATCGAACCCCCGACCCTGGAGGTGTGAGGCGAACGTGCTAACCCTATATATTCTTATTTGTTTCTTATGGGTACATTTAATGCTGAGACAATATAGTTCTTATTTGTTTGTCCCTCACAAACCTTTCTTTTTATCTCTCTTGAACTTCTGAAGTTAATCAAGATTTTATTTTTTATGTTTTTAAAAACAGCTCGTCATGTTACGAAGAAACCACAACGATCGGGTTACAGATTACCCTGGCGACTCCTTCTATAAATGTTAAACATGGCCTCATATCTTGACACTGTTTCTATACAGCATCCACCATACGTCGTTATGGAAGTTGCGACTATAGTGACGATAACGTATTAGAAAGCGGAGCGTCGATTAATATAAAACGTGCGATTTTTGCAGCTGCACGACTGTCGGAGCTGCTGTTCTAGATAATGAAGCGACACCCTCTGGCCAATCCGAATCCAGAATTCAGCAGCGCGTTATAATAAGCTCTGTTACTGATGGATGTGTCTAGGGTAGGGTATAGTTTTTGGACTGAGAGAGTGTGAAAGAGACAGTGTTGACCGTGTCAACTACATTATAAATCAAAGAACTTGTGTGGAGGATGTACAGAGAGAGAGAGAACTCAACAGAGAGTTTAAAAACAAGCCCGCTAGTGAGTGCCCGTGAAATGGATCTGTGCGTCTGTTCCGACTTTAAACCTCCCCTGGGTGTCTCGAGTCACTCCGCCATCTCATCCAAAAAAAAAAAAAGTCCTCCTGAGAGCTCTGTCTCATTACTTTCTCTCTCTCTGTCTATTTATTTCCCATGCGACAGGTCCGAATTGCTACGCCGGAACGACGATCATCCCGGCCGGCATCGAAGTGAAGGTGGACGACTGCACCATCTGCCGCTGCCACAGTGGGGACTGGTGGAAACCGGCGCAGTGTCTGAGGCGCGAGTGTCTCAACGGCCAGACTTCATAAAAACTCTTACGGGTAAAAGAGATGGATAGAAACGTGATTGACAGCAGCGCCCAGACACGGGGACGGCCCACCTCGAGGACACCGAGGGAGGGACTGACCGGCACGAGCACAATACGGCTGGCTAAAGTGAGGCTGCTGAGAGACACACACACACACTGATACACTTTACAGCTCGGAGATGTTGGAGTGGCGGAAACATCAAAAGACACTGTTGGGGTGTTTTTTTTTGTTTGTTTGTTTGTTTGTTTGTTTTTCTTTTAATGGCTTCATCGTAGGTTTATTTCTCACGTATGCTGCTCAAACACAGAGTTGATCTATTTCATGAATCGGTGAGGGATGATATTTATTTATTCGACGCAGTTTGGTGTGTATCGTGACTGGATACGAGCGCATTTCAACCTGGAGTCTGTCTTTAATCTTCGTTGCATTCTGATGAGTGGGTTTTGAAACTTAAAGCCAGCTGTACACTGTGTGGTTTTTGCTGTGTTTAAAAAAAAAAAAAAAAAAAAAAAAAAAAAGAATTTGTTGGTCGAGATTGCTGGTTTTTCTGGAAAGGGTGTGGAATTATTACTATTATTATTATTATCATCATTTTAATAAGAAATCGCTGCTACAACGCTCATCTAAAATCCACCAATGGGAGGACGGAATAGGATGACGCCAGACTCACGGGAGAGCTAGAAACATGGTGGTGGAGGTAGCGAAACAAAAACAAAACATGCTAATGGACTAAATCTCTCCTCAAGCTCACTTTTTCAGCACGAGCAGATTTCCGGATCGCGCCGATTTGTTGACGTTAAACAGATCGTAGTTATTTTTTTAATCACAGGCTCTCCGTCCTATGATCAGACCTGGAGAACACGTTCTAATATTCGGCAAAGATTTGATCAAAGCCTTCTGAAATCGCACAGTCTAAACCGGGCTTTAGCGGTACCGTGGTACTGTCCGGCTCAGCCGCAGCACCGCGTCACCAAATATCGATAAGAGCGCTGCTCTGATGTTCTGCTGTTTGTGATTCTGTCAGCGTTATTTCATTTTCTTTCATCACAAACAAGTGAGGCTCGTGCGAAGAGCTGGTACTGAGCTTTATCGCTAAACATCTCTGATTAATACTGAAATGCTGAAGTGTACAGTCGGTGGAGGAATAAAATAAGACGGGAATGTCATACTGTAGGTGCTGCGCTGCAAACTAGTGATTAGTCTCATTAAATTACGCACCTTATGATTGTATTATTATTATTATTATTATCGTAATTATTCAGATAACTTTGATCTCAGTCCGTAGGTGAGAAATTTGATTGGCAGGGAAAATCTGGAGGGCGGAACTTAGACAAAAATATCATATCACGATATTTCAAGGCATTTCTGCGAGACATGATGTGCGTCATGGTATACAGCCTAGGTTTCCAAATAAACTGTTTCCTAAAAAATGTATTCAATTTTACTTTTATTTATCGCCTACAAAAAATATTATTTAACACAGTAAATGCTGAAACTGTTTATATTTTACAATTGTAAACGTACAAACAATGGACAGCTTTCAAGTCGACAGCTTGTTATTTAAAAAAAAAAAAAAAAAAGCTATAAAAAGATATCATGATAGCCACAATATTTAGGAAAATTACATTGTGGCCGGATATAGATCACGATACTGATATTATGTTGTCATATTGCCCAGCACTAGTGGGATTTTTAAACCCAGGAAAAGCTCTTGAATGGGAACCAAGTTGCGTTTTCGATCCGTGCATCGTCACGAAGTGATTCCGTTCACACGAGCCGCCGTCGGCGTTCGAGATGCACCACGCTTCCGTCCGATCTAAACGAACCCGACGGCGGCTTAGAGAGCTAGCTGAATACGGAGAACATAAAGAGTATAGCGAGAGCCTTTCACTGATTCTTAACTGATGGAGAAGCCTTAACGTCGTGTAAAGATCGGTCTGAGGAAGCGGCGTACAGTACTCCAGCTGTAGAGTTTGTAAAAAATAAATAAATAAGTGTCTGAAAAGCGTCTGTCGTGGAAATTCCACCGCCTTTAAAACGAATAAACTGAATGTCGCGTGAGAAAACGCACACTGACTAACGAGCTAATGAGATACTGCCCCCCAGGGGTGGGACATACTAGAGAGCATTTAATTGGACGATTATGAAGTTCTGCTTAGATATGGATCATCAAAAGCTTTTTTTTTTTTTAAATCACTTTCCCAGAAGGGATGAATGATCACTTCCTACGAACTATAAATGAGAATATTTCGATAATAATTTTTTCTACATATAGCATTAATGTCTATAACATCTCTCTCTCTCTCTCTATCTCTCTCTCTCTCTCTCTCTATATATATATATATATATATATATATATATATATATATATATATATATATATATATATATATATATATATGAAAGTTTACTGTTGAGTGGGAACTAGACAAAGATGGATAACTTATGAGGTAATCATTTCAATTTTGCTAATTTGCATAAAATTGAGAGTAGTTGTTGCTTTGCTGCATTGTTGCTTGTGCGAGTGTTGTGAGCAGAATCGCAACTCTGTGTTGCAAAATGACATTAAAAAACACGTTAAAACAACATGTTCGTGACATAACGCTTAAGGTTTTCAGTCTTCACAAAGGGACCGTGTGGCTGCAGGTTTTTTTTACATTTACCTTAGCATTTAGCAGACATCCTTATCCAAAAGAACTATAGTGTCCATCAAAAAACATCACGCTAGTACAAATAAATCGGGCTTTAAAGGTGCTTTTACATCCGTCGGTCCGTTTGTCGAGTTCGAATCGGAGCTAAATTGTCGCTTTTGGTTCGTTTGCTGTTTAGTTTCGCACTGCACTCATAAAACTAAACGTAAAACATTGTCTGAGGTGTGCTGAAAATGTCCTCGTAAAAATTCACCGCTCAGAAATACGTAAACAACTGTACGGTAAACATTTTTGCGTATCACAAAAATCGCAGCGCTGAGAAAATGAGTTGATTTTATTTGATCACTAACTAGAAGACTTTATTTTCTGTTTGTTTAGTCGATCTTCAAGAACACGTGGCATTCCTGCAGTGCTACAGCTCGGTACTTTGGCTCAGTTTAAGAAGAAATGCTGCAACCCGAAACGCAACGCATGTTTGGGTTGATTCGCTGAGTCGAGTCGATTCTATTCGGAGTCGAATCACTTCCTTAGCGCGTTCACTTGGAAGCGGACTGAGACTCTCGAACCCGAGCGTGACCGGAAGACACGTCGGTGTTGCGTTTAAACCGGATCGACACGGCGTACAAGAGAGAACCCTGAGAATATCACACAGCTAGAACCCTGTTAGAAAACAGAGTGCAGTTCAACTGTTTTTCTTTCCTTTTGTAGATTTAGTGCTCGAGGTAGTGTTTAGTGACGTTCCAGGACTTGCTCGTGATCATCATTTGATGAGGATGAGTCGATTAAACATTACTTACTTGGAATAATGCAACAAAAGGTTAGCATGTGTTAGTTTGTGCTAATGAAAAATTACGTCATTAGAACATTTTGTCAGTAGCTTAGTTTACGGCCATGAATGCATCGCTCTATTTCCTCCGCTAGCGCCCTTCCTCAGAGCCCTTCTTCAGAGTGAATCTTTCAGGTCTATCATGGGCCACAAGATGATTTTAATTCCTTTGCTGAGTCCGGTTTTTCCAAAGAGGCACTCTTTCGACGTTTAGTCTTCAGCTCTCTGTGAGCGTTGCCTTTTATGGAGTTTTGAGGGCGTCGGTGAATGCCGCGAATGCTTTTGGTAATTCATAGCAGGTTGACGTTGATCACCGTGCGTACGTGAGTATGAAGAACATCGGGTCTTTTTGTAAACCTGAGACCCGCTGCGCTTCAATTACTGTCGCTAATAACTAAAGCTAACCTAGCTACCGATTAGCCGCTAGGTCTTATCCGTACGACGTGACGTCGACGACAGTGGAACGTGGACAGAACCATCGAGAACATCAAAATTCAAAAAAAGTGGTGTTGAGCTACTAAAGAAAACACACTTGGACTTTTCCTGTGGTGTAAGAACTTCCATACTGTGAACTTCTGAAGTGTAGATCATGTAGGGTCTTCTTCTAAACACATGACGGAGCTTCGTATCATTTCGTCGTCCCAGATCAGAACCTTTCTCAGGCGGTATGTTTGACCGTCCCGTGGTCTTTACGATCTTTAAAGTGAACCCTGGATTCGTTGCACATACCTTCAGAAGATCGACTTGAGAGAAATGGAAGTAGGTGTATTAACGGCTTGTTAGGAAAAACTGCGCTGTTGTGTGAGATGAGGCTGAGCCGGTGGTGTTCTGAATGGGTTTGGTAATTGGAATTAAGCCTATTAAGTCAACACTGTGCAAAAAAAAAATCAAATAAAAGAAAGAATCCCAAAGAGAGAGGAAAATCTCTGCTGAACCTTTATGGAGGAGTCTCCAGGCTGGGCGGTCATGTGGCTGTGGCACAAAAACAGAATGAAGTGAAGACGACGCTTTTAGTGTTCAGCCTTAAAACCTCCCAAAAAAAGATGCCGGTTCTGTTTGAGACAGTGTTTTGCTTCCCCTGGTACCACCCGAACGGAACTATTCTCCGAGACCAACAGCTTGAACTCGTACAAGCAATTAGCACGCCCAAAACTGTCTGCAGTAATTCCCCTTAATCAGAGCGTATTCGGTGATAAATTATCCATCCTCGTTCTCAGCGGTGCGGCCCAGCAGGCACAGAGCTGACACAAAAGCAGGAATCTGCATACACCCACTGCTTCAGAGCCACTCTGTTTCATCCTTCACACACACCAGACACGCCATGGTTCCTAGTCTACCGAAGGCTGTGTCTTAAATCAACCCCTAATTCTGAACAATTAGTGAATTAGCGTGACTGATTAGCTCATACAGGAGATTTGATTGGTGAAATCTTGACACGTACCGTGCAAACACTCGATAGTTGAAAATGCGGACACGGCCTCGTTTATGTTGCCGAACAGAAATGAATTTAATCATAGACGGTTCATAGGAGCGTTTAGACAAGAAATGTGGCGTTTACGGAAATCCAGGAAAACGTCCGTATACCGCGTTTCGCTCCCGAGTTCGTTCGGACGATCTCACGTGACCCTGTACCGATCGTATAACCGTCGACGTGCGAGTTTTATGTACGGGTCGAGTTTAGATCGACGGTTTATTTCGACTGCGCACGTCACGGTGCAGTTTAAAGGAAATCGATTTTAAAAACGGAGACAAATAAACCTAGCCGTTCAATTGGGACAAAAGTAATGGCGCCCTATAAAAGGAAGATGCGTCTACTTGTATGATTAGCTGCGGTGGCTGAGCTGCGTTACTGGAAGAGTTAGCACGCGACACACTTTCGGAGGCTCCTTTTGACCGTTTAGTCGTCTTTTTAAAAAAAAAAAAAAATTATTTTTTTTTTATCGCTTTCAGTTCTCGTCTCAGCCTTTTCTGATGTCGCGTGTAAATCAGGAGTGCTGTAAACGAGCGAGTGATTTTATCGACATGCGAGTACGAGGAGGGGAACGCCTGTGAATTTGTCAATCTGGCAGGAATTTTTAGTTCCGGTTGACCTCGGAAAACGTTTACACACAACAAAAGATTGATCAGTGAGACGCACTGAGCATAAACTACTGTAGCTAATGACTACTCTAGCTAGCCATGGGCTGTTAAGTCACACAGAGAGCGAATGGCCGAGGAAAGCAGACGGGACCGCTAGGAATATCAAAACTTCTCAAATGGTAGCGAATTACTAAGAAAACGCACAATATGACTAAAATTACACTTGCCATTAAACTGAAATTCTAGTTCAATTCTTTACGAACTTTGTCTGTGTGCTGAATACAAGAATGCGATTGTCTCGTAAACACTGTGAAGTCATTAGCATATTTCCATCAACACGTTGATATTTTAGCAAATGACCATCCAGATGTCCGCTGTTTAAAATGGCGACATTTTAATCGTGTGTACTGGAGAGTACGTACATTTATACGTACAAACTCCAGAAAGCTTCATTTCCCAAGCCACAGTGCTGAATTCCGTTTTCGTTGTTGGTTAGATCGAGTTGCAGTCTAAATCTGTCCGCGTACATGCTCGTCTCCTACATCGTGGAGTTACATCGACTCGTTTTCATCCAAAAGCGACTTATAATTGAGACAGGATACGACTGAGCAGTTGAAGCTTAAGAGACTTGCTCAAGAGTCTAACTGTGAAGGGCGAGGGACTTGAACTCGCAACCTTCCGATCAGCAGCCTTAAACACTGAGCCACCGTTTCCACTGGATGTCATTACATGACAGACATCTCTGTGAGGGTTATTTTTTTTCCTCTCAGAAAGCATTCCAAGTGGAACCCATTTAGGAAGCGTGAATGCTTACCTTTCCAAACACTCTGAAGAACAAGAGGACTATTTTAAATAACAATGTTGGATTATTTTTGTTCTATAAAAAGGCCAAATCCTACGCTGGGTCACTACGTAACACAGAGAACGTAGAGAGATCCTGAGGGATCACATTCACAGTGATAAACCGAAGCACTCGAGCTGAATGAAAAGCCGACGCCCAGGCCGATGCGACGGATTTCGGCTTTCCCCTAAATATGAACGTTCGAGCCATCGACCCGAGTCTTTATTTGGAATGAGCTCATATGCTTTCTTATAGATTTTCTCCAGCCGGCTTTTACAGGACCGTCTTCCCAGCTTCTCTTCCTTAGATGATAAATTACGAATCATTAATTCGAACATGCCATCCACCCGGCCCATGTGATTTATCACAGGTATTTCTTTCCCACGGAAAAATCATCCTAGTTAACCTTTTTAAGACCCTGTGGTCCTCAGCACTGATGGATGAACTGTGTAATAAACGATCCATTGGGGTTAGTAATGAGACGGAAATGGGTTCAGTAGTGTTGCGCCTCGAGAAGGGGTTGAACATATTCCATGTATTTTACCTACTGACGCATTTGGTATTAATCGGACAATATTAATTAATAACGTTTTAAATATTGTCCATGAAAGTACATGCAGATACGTTATTAGACTCAGTCTTGACGTTCTGTATGTTTGTGAGTTGATTAAAAAATAATAATAATAATATTCAGTAGCTAGCTACATTAGTTAGCTTGGATCAAGTAGAGATCAGGTTTTGTTTCACTTCGAGTACGGCTGTCGGTAAAGTTGTTTTTTTTCCCCCATTGTAATCTGAATTATTGTCAAGAATGACATACTGGATAAGGGCTCATGACATAAGATATGTTCTCACTTATAATAGTAGTTAGTGTAAACTGTAGTTCCTCCTCTTGATATTTTCAGAGAGCACAATTTATCATTAACCGTGAAATACGGTCAGGTCCATAAATATTTGGACAGCGATATAATTCTTGCATTTTTATCTCTGTGCACCACCACGTTGGATTTGAAATGTACTGTAGCGATCGCCATAACACTGCCTCCACCATGTTTGACAGATGATTGTGGTATGCTTTGGTACATGAGCCCTTGCTTTCCTTCTCCATACTCTCTTATTGCGGGGGGTGCAAATTCATCACTTGGAATCAACTCCAAACCCTTTTGTCTCCTTAATTTGTCATGAAAGGACAAGAAAGCAGGCCACACCTGCGCATGAAAATGCTTATCAGTCAATTGTCCGATTACTTTTGAGCCTGTGAAAATGGAAGCGGGGAACAAAACGGCTGTGATTCGTTAAACGTTTAATGCAATATTTTTGTTAAACCCCTTGAATTAAAGCGGAAAGTCTACACACGTCGATCCCATCTCGATCGCTTCGTTTCAAATCCATTGTGGTGGTGTACAGAGGCAAAAGGATGAAAATTGTTACTGTCCAAATACTTACGGATCTAGAGCCGTAGTACAGTCGGATCCGTGTCATTTCGTGCCGTCTGGTCATTAGAGCGACAACGTACTCTAGGCTGCGATTATATAGTATACATGATAGTGCTATTGATATGGAAGCACTTTATTGTTTAGTATTCTCCAGTATTTTGTCTTGCCCATTTCAGGCCATTGGAAAACTAAAGCCAGTATGTTTTATTCCAAGAACCTTCATCGCAGAGCCAAATCCCCAGGTGAAGCTCTGATGTTCAACTAATCTTGACTATTTTTAAAGGCAATGAGTACGATTTTAATTTATTGATTTTATTTACACGTGGCCAAATCAGTGCAAGAGCATGAAAGCCCGGAGTTTTTTTCACAGCTGTGATCATAATCCCTCCTCTGTGGGCGTTAAAGCCGGTTCTCAGTCCCAGTCTGATGAAACCCGATGCAGGTTTTGTGTTAGCAGTGTTCTAGCACACAAGAATCTTTCTAAAAGTACCTTTTCAGCTGCGTGTGTTCGCGAAACTGAAAGCCAGACATGTGCAGTTCCATCGTTGGTTTAGATACAAGGGATAAAAGTCCTGCTGAGTCATTCCCTCATAGTGAGGGTTTTTGGTGCCATTATTTCTTCCCTAGTTCCCAAAATCTTATCCGATAGACCGACTTTTGCTGTAATAATCAAAGTTTACATTACTAGTGAAAGTCTGAGCATCAATGGAACTCACTCGGGTGACACTTTATTCGAGAAGCTGCCTCATAAGACTGATATAACCAAATCGTGATTGTAGTAAGTAATCGAGTGTCATGTGATCACTCCAGGTCACCATACTAGCAAGCCTCAAAGTGACAGGCGGTCGTTCGTTTTCTACGTACGTGTGATTTCTCAATTCTATGCAAATTAGGCATGACACTGTAAAGAAGCGACAAATCCAAACGATTGGCTCGAACGATTCCTCGGACCGATCCTGCGGTGCTTGAGGGCCGACGTTCCTTCAGTTCCGCCACTCGTAACTCAGTTCCTAGCGGCAATTTGTTTGCTTGATGAGTGAAAATCGAAGAACGGTCTACAAAAAAAAAACTTATCTAGGTGTATATACGACCTCTAAATAAATGTGGATAGAGATATTATGGAAAATAACATTTGGAAGGATGTAGCGGAGATCATCGGTGCCTCGTGCAAGTGAATGCAGCTAGTACAGTTAGCTCGCGTCGCTAATCTAATCTGAAGCAGGAAGTCGAGCACGTATATTATGTAAAACATGCAGACGACCGATTTTCACTGACTAGTGCATTGTTTAATTTGTGTTTTAACTAGTTAGCTTCATAAACTATAAATAGCTACTACTGATTTTCAATAGAACTTTAAAAAAGAAACATTTTTAAAAGCTGGACAGGCCACGCCCACAAGCAACAAACTATAAGTGTGACTTGTTGGGTAAATGTCATGAAAGCTCACATAATGTTAAGGCACTTTATATCAGATGTTAATTTTTGCTAACATAGAGTTGGTAAAAAACTGTCACAACGTTTCGCAGCACAAGTGCAGGAAATACTCGTCGCTGATTGGGTGACGTTTAGCTATACGCTAATCATTCTCTCTAGTTCACTTATTTTATAACAGAACGGTCATAATATATTTCGTACGATATTCTACCAGGAAAATACTCCTTTCTGATTGGCTGTCAGTTGTGTGTGTTGTTGTTGTTATTATTATTATTATTATTATTAAAACAACAACAATTACTATGTGCCGCATTCTAATCTTTGCTAATTGTTCTTTGGCTACGACGTGTACAAGAACTGTCATAGCATTGTATACCATGAATACAGTGTCCGTTTTATTTTGTCACGCAACGACAGTTTATGTTCCATGCTAATTCTTACTGCTTTACTTAGCGTAAGACGAATGTCGATGTAGTCGTTTCTGATTGGCTGCCTGGTGACAGGATGCATCATAAAGCTTTAATCTATCAGAAATCCTGTATTAATACTAATCGTATGCGAAAAAAATAGCATGTGACGTAAGCTGTCGTGACAATTCCCGGAGAATGTGAACGTGACACTGGTATGTTATGCCACGTTTATGATGTTTGACACCCACTTGTATGTTTTTGTATGATTTATTTATTTACGGAATTGTTCAAATGGAGTATTTTTCTTCCATCTTATTCTGCCTTCTGTGGCGTTAAACGGCGCAGAACTTTCGGAACACCGGACCTAGGGTTTACGGCGAGATCGTAACGTCGTTCATGCGTCATTTTACTTTTATTTGTCCTCAGCTGTGTGAAACGTGAAAGCTCGGAGAAGCATCAACATCCATCTTGAGTGGGATTATTTTTTTTTTCCCCGACAATCATTAAGGAAACGGCTGCCAAGGACTTTCAGAAGGAACCCAATTTTGTTTGCTGCTTCGTCCCGACACCTACGACGGCAATTCCAAAAAAGTTGGGACGCTGTGTAGAATGTAAATAAAAACAGAACGTGACGATTTGCAAATCTCATCAACCCGCATGTTATTCATAATAGAACATAGAAAACATATCAGATGTTTAAACTGAGGAAATGGACCGTTTTAAGGAAAAAAAAATAGGGTCATTTTTAATTCGATGGCCGCAACACGTTGCAAAAAAGTTAGGACGGGGTCAATGAAAGGCTGGAAAAGTAAGTGTTAGTAAAAAGAAAGAGCTGGAGGTTCATTGGGAACAGGTCAGTAAGATGATTGGGGTTAAAAAGAGGATCTGAAAGAGGCAGAGTCTTTCAGAAGTAAAGATGGGCGGAGATTCACCAATCTGCGAAAAACTGCGTCTACAATCTGTGGAATAATTTCAGAATAATGTTCCTTGAAGTAAAATTGCAAAGGCGATGAATATTTAATCATCTATGGTACATAATATCATGAAAAGATTCAGAGAATCTGGAGAAATCTCTCTGCACAAGGGACGAGGGTGAAAATCAATACTGCATGCCTCGTGATCTTCGAGCCCTCAGGAGCCACGGCATTAAAAACAGGCCTGATTCTGTAATGGAAATCACTGCATGGGATCAGAAACACCTCCAGAACTCATTGTCTGTGAACACAGTTCTCCGTGCCATCCATCATACAAAGAAGAAGCAATATGTGAACACGATCCAGAAACACAGCCGTCTTCTCCGGGCCAAAGCTCATTTAAAATGGACCGAGCCGTGGTGGAAAACTGTTCTGTGGTCAGACCAATCGAAATTTGAAATTCTTTTTGGAAACCATTGACGCCGCGTCCTCTAAACTAAAGAGGAGAGGGACCATCCGGCTTTTTATCAGCACTCGGCTCAAAAGCCTGATGATATGGGGGTGCATTAGTGCCTACGGAATGGGCCGTTTGCACATCTGGAAAGGCACCATCAATGCCGAAAGGGGTGTGTGTGTGTGTGTATACACACACACATACATGGTTTTAGTATGGTTTTAGAGCACCATATTCTTCCATCCAGATTCCATCCCATCTGTACTTCTGAGAGACTCTGCCTCACTAAGATCCTCTTTTTATACCAATCATGTTACTCACCTGTTCCCAATTAACCTAAATACTTACAAAATGTTCCTCCAGCTGTTTCCTTTAACTAACCCTTTCTTCCCAGCGTTTCATCAACCCCCAACGTGCTTCCGCCAACCCCCCCCCAAAAACGGTCCATTTTCACAGTTTGATATGTTTTCTGTGTCCGGTTGTGAATAACACACGGGTATATGAGATTTGCAAATCGTTGCGTTCAGTTTTTATTTACGTTCTACACAGCGTCCCAACGTTTTTTTTGTTTTGTTGTTTTTTCAGTCTAGATTGTTGTGAACATGGGGTGTGTGGGTGGGGGAGGGGGTGTGTGGGTGTTTGCAGTCTCCCTCATCATCCATGCCGAGTTTTGTAAAAGTGAACCAACCGTAGCCCTTTTTCTCGAGACACCAACTAACTGTAGCTGGAAGAAGAAGAAGAAAAAAAAGCAGGAAAAAAAAAAAGAAAACTGTTCTTTCTTTGTTGTGTTTTGTTGTTTTTTTTCTAAACAAAACTGTTATATACATTTGTGCCTGAAAACTGAGAAATGGTATCTATTATTACGGAAACATACTGTTAAACAAGCAGCTTTTATTACACACGGGGCACTGAGGGTCATTCTTATAGCAAACTATCTTTTCCTGTATCTATCAATTACTATAGTAATGTTGATTATTCCAGACGGATGTTGTTACTACAGTATACTCTGTACATTCACAAGCAGACGAATATATATTTAAGTGAAAAAGAAAAGAGACCAGAAGTGCTCGGCTCGTATCTGTCATGAACACTTGTGGGTTGTTTTTGTTTTTTAATTATTTTATTTTTTTATTATTATTATTTTATTTTTTTTAAGGTGCCCTTCATCATGTACAGACGTACAAATGTAAATATCCAAACGTACAGTGTGTATCCTGAGGTTCAAACAGAGGGAAAGATGTGTATTATTTATGAAGACACAAATTATTTTGTTAAATAGACTGAAAAAGTTGTATCCAGAAAAAAAAGCGTGCACGTGTGGTGATTTATTCCGGGTGTTGTTGTTTGGGAAGCAGATCTCACACATATACACACACACACGAAAAACTCTAATGTCCTGAATATGGTGGAAAACTTTCCGACTGTTCCAAAAAAAAACAAAAAAAAAAACGCTGAAACTGGAGACTCCTTTCATAAATGTTAATAAACAACTCCTTACAGAAATCTACACTATTTATAATCACAGATTATACTTTTTTTTTTTTCTTTGTTAAACAACATTGTGTTTTCTATTGTTATTGGTAGTCTTGGATTGTGTCGAGCGTCCGTCATGCACGTCCCTGTGATAGAGCTGTTACTATGGAAACGAGTGAGAATTGTTAATACAGAATAAACCCGCTGTTATATACAGTCAGAATCTACAATACAGAAATGCGGTGGTAGGATGAACATTTCATGCATCATTTAACACCTTAAACTCTCAGCATATTGTTTGGTCAGTTATCTTCAAGCATGTTGTTCTGTAACCAAAAAGATACTTCTGGAGTTTGGCGAGTTTGGTGGAGTGTTGAAAGTGAAATCCCTTTAGATTCCATACATCTCTTGGTCTTGAATTCCCAATAGATTCATTTCTTCTACAGGTCTCGAATTTCCAATAGTTTCCATTCTTCTACAGATTTTGCCATCCCCTTAGATACCATACTCCTCCAGGTCTCGAAATCCTTTTAGCTTCCATTCTTCTCCAGGTTTTGAAATCTCTTTACATTCCATTCTTCTCCAGGTCTCAAATTCCATTTCCATTCCATTCTTCTCCAGGTCTCCAATTCCCTTTAGATTCCATAGTTCTCCAGGTCTCCAATTCCCTCTACATTCCATTCTTCTCCAGGTCTCCAATTCCCTCTACATTCCATTCTTCTCCAGGTCTCCAATTCCCTTTAGATTCCATTCTTCTCCAGGTCTCCAGTTCCCTCTACATTCCATTCTTCTCCAGGTCTCCAATTCCCTTTAGATTCCATTCTTCTCCAGGTCTCCAATTCCCTCTACATTCCATTCTTCTCCAGGTCTCCAATTCCCTCTACATTCCATTCTTCTCCAGGTCTCCAATTCCCTTTAGATTCCATTCTTCTCCAGGTCTCGAATTCCCTTTAGATTCCATAGTTCTCCAGGTCTCGAATTCTCTCTACAGTCCATAGTTCTCCATGTCTCCAATTCTCTCTCCATTCCATTCTTCCCCAGGTCTCCAATTCCCTCTACATTTCATTCTTCTCCAGGTCTCCAATTCCCTCTACATTTCATTCTTCTCCAGGTCTCCAATTCCCTCTACATTCCATTCTTCTCCAGGTCTCCAATTCCCTCTACATTTCATTCTTCTCCAGGTCTCCAATTCCCTCTACATTTCATTCTTCTCCAGGTCTCCAATTCCCTCTACATTCCATTCTTCTCCAGGTCTCAAATTCCATTTCCATTCCGTTCTTCTCCAGGTCTCGAATTCCCTTTAGATTCCATAGTTCTCCAGGTCTCGAATTCTCTCTCCATTCCATTCTTCCCCAGGTCTCCAGTTCCCTCTACATTCCATTCTTCTCCAGGTCTCCAGTTCCCTCTACATTCCATTCTTCTCCAGGTCTCCAGTTCCCTCTACATTACATTCTTCTCCAGGTCTCAAATTCCCTTTAGATTCCATAGTTCTCCAGGTCTCCAATTCCCTTTAGATTCCATTCTTCTCCAGGTCTCCAATTCCCTTTAGATTCCGTAGTTCTCCAGGTCTCGAATTCCCTCTCCATTCCATAGTTTTCCATGAAAAGTGTAATACTTACACTGTTGACTGCTGCGAGCAGCCGCGTTGATCTGCCGTCACTTACTGAACTCTGGGTTGATGAAGCCACTCCGAGTAAGTAAGTAAGTAATTCCGATTTGAGAGGGCTTTTATTTTTTTTTTTATAGTCACCTGTGATTACAACACAGCCCTGCCCCCAAAATGAGCCCAGAATCAGTCCTGAGTGAGGACTCGAGTATTCGGACCAACGCACCAAACTGAAGAACCTAATTCTGGCTCACAGGCCTTTTACAGTTAAACAGCATACTGTTTAGTCGAATAAATAAGGTGCTCACACAAGCAAAACAAATGAACTGTTAACCGAGCTTAATAAGATTCCGAGCAGAGAGCCGTGGCGCACAGGGCCGGAACATCAAGAACAGTATTAAGGCAATTCCACAAGCACGACAAATGGCATGTCGACTGAGTGAGCCGGAGTTGTCTGTGTGAGTAAAGTTTGTAGAATGAGGTGTTAAAAGGGCAGCTGCTCTCTCTCTCTCTCTCTCTCTCTCTCTCTCTCTCTCTCCATCATCCCATGGACGCGCCTCCTATTAATCAGACCTCTGAAACCTGGTGTGCAACACTAATTGCCTCCTCCACCTCCCTTCAAGACGAGGGCCAAGAAATCGAACACAGCTCCCTGCAATCAATAGCAATTAAGAGCATCCTTGAGTAATCCCATTGAAAGCTGCGATTTGGGAGATGGCCAAAGACGACCTCTAAGATTGAGAGCCAGAATTCTTCTCTTTTTTTTTTTTTTCCTCCTCCTCCCCCAAACAATCCTTAAATCTTCAGCAAAGCGAACAGCAAAGCAAAACTTATTTGTTTCTTCAGAGAGAAAGTGCCGACTCGGTGAGTGGAGGATTAATTACTCGCGTCTATTCCTTTTTAGCTCGCTTGGGCTTGTTTCCCCTAAATCAATTCACACACACATTGCCTTATGGCACAAAGAGAAAATTTAAATCTTTTTTTTTTTTTCTCGTTCAACAAAATTTGTCATCTGAAGGGGGGGACGGGACGCCACCAACCCCGCTGAAAAGGTTAAGTAATTACGTCGTACATGGCTGAGGTCTTTTCATGGTTTTCATACAAGCTCTAGAAGAAACATGGTGTTCAAAGTGGGTCATGCAGTTCCAAACAATAGCTGAAGTGAACAATAGCTTGCTCCTATTTTCTCTGCTTTCAGAGAGTATAATTCATTCCACAAAAAGAACAGACACAATAGATCCCCAGAGCTGCTCAGCAATGTTTACCGTCACATTCTGCAGAGCGAATCAAATCTCAACCGCTTTGATATTTCGTTTTTGTTTTCTTCTTCCTCACGTTGCTTAACGAGAATAAGGATGAGATTATTATCTATTGCACCACAGAGCTGTTCAATTCCCAATGCGCTTCTGTTTCTGTAGTCGCAATTTACACAGGGACGTTAAACTGACCTGGGAAACGTGTGTCATTGTTGATATGGTGAAGTGTTGGGTGTTTTATGTAACATTTCTGGAAGGAGTCTCCGGTGTCAGCGTCTTGAAGTAGAAGCTGTAATTTTACGTGTTCAGACACAGGAAAATCTTCAGGACCGAAGGCGTTTTCGCTTCGTGGTTTCTCGGGTAACGTGACGACCTGCAGGGTTTTTTTTTTTTGTCTTATTAACTAACTTACTCCTCCAGGTCCCATAGATCTCCATACTCAAGATTCCATACTCCTCAGGTCTGAAACTCGCTCAAGATTCCATACTCCTCCAGGTTTGAAATTCTCTTTAGATTCCATTCTTCTCCAGGTCTCAAATTCCCTTTAGATTCCATTCTTCTCCTGGTCTGAGACTCACTTTAGATTCCATAATTCGCTTGGTTTCCCTTTACAGTGCTGTGAAAAAGTATTGGCCCCCCCCCCATCCGGATTTCTTCAGTACATCTCAAATAGGTTTAGATCTTCAAACGAAATACAACACGAAACAAATGCAACCCGAGTAAACGCACGATACGTTCATTTTATTCGTTTATTTTTTTTATTGCACTCGGGTTTCCATCGGTGAACAGTGAAGTTCAACAAAACAGACCATGTAGTATGAGCACATTAATAGAAGGGAATTATTTATTGATTTATAACCGCACTATCCGCTGTGACGCAGATGAGGACGATTTCCCTTTTGAGTCGGGTTCCTCTCAGGGAGTTTTTCCTCACCACCGTCGTCTCTGGCTGCTCGTTAGGGATAAATTCATACATTTAAAACCTATAACCTGAAACCATGTTCATCGTATGAACTTTAATTGAATTTTCTCAATGGTCACGATCTTAATACGACTGAAAAACATGATAAAAAACCTTTAATAGAGGTGGATTTGTTCTAAGGGGAAAAACGTACCTTATGAACCCACCATAACTGAAGCATGTTCCTATTCCCATTTTTATTTGGCACTTTGAGTTCGCTTGAGCGTTAAAGAACTCTCAAGCAGTTGTCCATGACTTCCTGTTTCCGAGGCGTATAAATACGAATCGACACGAGGAAAAGGACACGTTCAATTATCCGTTCATCAACATGCGAAAAATGAATTAATATGCAAATGAAGTGAGATGGAACAAATTATAATAGCGATAATTCTGGAGCTGAGTGCACTTCTAGCTTGGTTTAGGTTAGTCAATTTTATTATGAATTATTTAAAAACTCACCACCATAGGGATTTAAGAGGTTAAAAAAACAATATGTATGTAAAAATTTAACTCTGTTTATCATAGAAAGACGGAATGACTACAGATCAAGGCTGAAAACAAAATGGCTCCCATGCACACTATACAGCACTGTGCAAATCTCTTCACGTCATAACGTCAGCGTGGGCGGATTTTTATCGAAAAGTCGTCTTTCTAAGAAAGAACACCAATTATTTGATAGGACTTGTTTGATAGGTTTGTCCTTTTTTGCTTTTGGTTAAAATAAACTGTGATATTTATACACTCGATTATGTAAGGAATCAGTTAGTGAGAAATAATCCGCAACCCGGTGCGAGGCGTACCATCCCCACATGGATTATTTTCCTATAACGGCCTGTGTTTTATTCCTCTTCTACCCCAGCGCCTATCCAAGGAGTGCGATTTCTAATTTTAGCAATGAATAACACTTTGTGCTCGTTTAACCCAGCCTTTAAATTTGTCTTTCGTTCTTCCGTAGCAGAAATCTGACCGACTTCCAACAATATCAGGATTATCAGTCGCCGTAGATTACGCAGAACGTTTACTATACAGTCACGTTTACTGCAGTTACTATAGAAACGATAACGGATTAGAACGAGCGCAATAATATAAACCTGCGGTCTGAATTACAACTGGAGCCACTGTCCGAGCTGCTGTTACAGAAAATTAATTCGTACCCTGAACTGCACTGTAGTAGAACATATAACGTAAAGAGCCCTGATGGAAATTTCAGAAGAGAGTGAAGCACTGAAATGAGAAATAAAAGCTTGTTTTATTGCTCTTTATTGTACATTTCATGAGATACGTTTCATTTCACAGAAAAAAAACAAACAAAGAAAAACACGTGCCTAAGAGTGTATGTGGCTTGAAATAATGGCTACCCATCCCTCCACTCAGCCATTTTCCACACCGCTTATCCTACACAGGGTCGCCGGGAATATGGAGCCTATCCTACAAGCTGGGGGACACCATGGACGAGGTGCCGACCCATTTCAGGACACGTTCACACACTACAGGCAATTTAAAGATGCAAATCAGCCATGTCTGTGGACTGGGGGAGGAACCCGGAGTGCCTGGAGGAAATCTAGGAAGCATGGGGAGAACATGTAAGATCCACACACACAGGGTGCGAGGCAAACGTGCTAACACTGAGCCACCGTGCCCCAAAATAACGGCTATATTAAAAAACAAAACAAAAAGAGTTCATGCAGATTCTTAATCTAGAAACTAACAATTTATCTAACAAATTTATTCATGCGCAGGAGCTTTAAAAAAAAAAAAAAAAAAAAAAGTGCTGTTCAGGAAAATCCCATCAGTTTGTGTACATTTACATATAAGGAAAGTCTCTCCTGTGGACGTAGAATACATGATCAACTTCAAATCGTATAACTGCTGATGAGTAACTGCGATTTTATACGCGAATGCGATTCGAAACATCCATTAATCAAGGCAAATAAGACAAAAAGTGCACCAGGTTTTCACCATTTAGTAGTTGTTTTCGGCTCTCTGCGAACTTTCCTTTCATGGAGTTTTGTAGGCGTGGCTAAACGGAAATCAGCCGTGCCATGAACGCGCTTAGTCGTTTACGGCTGTTTGGAGTTTAGGAACGTGCACGTGTGAGAGCGAAAATGTAAGGCCTGTTGATCTTTTACAGCGATGCCATCAAAAGAGCTCGGAGTATTGTCTCGTACACGACGCTCGGTAATGCGGAAGATCAGAGATGCGATGACGATTTGCATATTCATGATTTGTGTCCCGTCACGTATTCGGGGCATAAAGACGAGTCAGAGCTCGGGCACAGGAAGGAGGCTGAAGGCCCTGATGCAGTCCAGAAGCCATGATGAAGGAGCTGACCACACTTTGCCCAGACGGACCGGCCCGGGTCTGCTCGAGCTCTGCGGCTCGTACAGGATGTAGTGAGTGCAGAGCGCCTGATCCGAGTCGGGCCGAGCGTGATACGCCGCCGCCGTTACCGTCTGAGTCACGTCGCTGTCGGCTTTGGGCTGCCGGCTGAGCAGCTGGCCTCCTCCTGCCTTCACCAGCTGCACCAGCTCGTCTCTGGGAGGCTTGTGGAAAGAGCCGAGCAGGTAGAAGAAGCAGCCGTTGAAGAGAGGAGGCAACTGTGGGCAGGAAATAAAGCGGATAACTGAATAAAAATTAAATATAGATATATTTTTATTAAGTCAGCCAGACCATCACCTGAATGCTTCATTTTGTGTTATTACCTCAGGGCAGAAGACGTGAACAGAATGTAAGCGCAAAGAATAGAAGGTTGAACGTTGGTCAACGCATTCGGTTTTTTTTTTCTCCCCCCTAAACGACTGTGCTCTTTACTTTCTGACCCCGTTCCCCATTCGACACATGCCGCACCAATCGTCTGCCTCTGGCCTCGCTCTTCTTTTCACCTAAAATATGTTTCACGGTCTAGCAGGGCAGTGTGGGAGGGGAATATTCCCTGATCCATCCAGCAGGGAAAGGATGCAGACCCAGCAAAAGTATTTCAGCTCATCGAACTGAGCACTCGAAAAAAAATTAGAATCGATCGACGTGTGTGTGGGGGGGAGCCAATCACGTGCGTTTATGTAAATTTATTTAGCTGAAGGCACATCATCAGACCAGACCCGCGCCACAGGGCTAGAGAGATTAGTCTGTGACTCGAATCAAACGAGGTAGCGTGTCGCAATGTTCGTATCATGCACGCCTCCACGTTCCTTTGTTAGCAACAAGCTAGTCGGCTAACTTGTGATGAGTGAGTGTATATTTACGTCCTCAAATCCCTGAACTGTACGTAGAGTCAGTGTTATATATGCAACAAGCGGATAATATCGGTATGTTGACTGTTCTGAAGCTAATATTGAAAAAGGTAGGGCGGACGCCGTAAGCAGCCATGTTGAACCCGAGGCTGAAGAGACCGTCCCTGGTTCGCGAGTAGGAATTCCGAGTTCAGGGGGAGTTTGGTTTGAAATTGGACACTGTGTGGAAATTACGAGTCAAGGCCTTCAGTCGAACGCTGCGTAAGCCAGTGTGCTACCAGAAAGCCAGTGTATAACAACGTAACAAAGCCAGTAGTGTCATAAAAATAAATAAAAACACAAAGTAAATACAAAATAAAATGCTTATTAAATGTATTTCCCATCTAATATCTAATTCAAAGTCAGAGGTAATGTGAATGTGGGCTTATTCTGCCTTATATATCATATTACATTATAATTGTACAGGGACGCTTCAAATTGTCAATCATTTTTAAATTATTGTTGTTCATGTGTTGGTTTTGGCGTTTTTTGTATTTTCTTTCATTCTAAATGTCGAGTTGCGATCGAGATTTTTCGACCCCCCGTTGCGAATCAGGTCGATGGTCAAAACGTACAGCCTTTCACCTGTTCTGCGACGAACAGATCGAACGAAAGCGATTGAAGTAGTGCGACACGACGAACGCTTCGAGCAGTTTCCCCCGAATTCAACTGAAAACGCAACTTTGTTTCCATCTGTTCGTCGCAAACAGCTGAAAGTCTGCACATATTGACAGTAAGCCTGATTTGCAACGGAGGTCGAATCCTTTTGATTATGTATCCTTTGATCAGCTACGCCATCTTTTTTTGTTGAGCAACGGAGAAAGAAGGAAGGAAGGAGAACGGACACGGCGTAGTGAAGTCCAACGTATGCGACCCTTTTCGGAGACTTACTGTACCGGGGAAAGGGGCCCAAAAGTGAGAGCGCTTTCTGGTGTCTTCGCACGTGAGCGTTTTGGACACCGGACGTGTTTCCCACAGCTTGGAAAGCGGGGAAAGGACAGAATGCGAAGGACTTGGATTGGATTTTTTCCTTGCCTGGGAGGAAAAACAGTCTGGAAGAGCTCGGGAGTTGCACTGCTGCGTGAGGACGGAAGCTGTTTGACTAAGCGACTCATTTTCCCGGGATGAGATGTAAGTGACTCTCTAGCTCTCTCTCTCGTCTCACACTACGCTGGGAGTTCTGAATAACAAGGTGGCGCTATCGTCTTCTGAATGCGCGCCAACGCTAACACGTGCTATCGGTTCAGTAAAGCGGGATCATGGAGACTTTTTCTCCAGATTTTCACTTGTTTGAATGTTTAGTGCTGATTATATTATGTTTAACTATGTAGCTTGTTTCCGGATAACTTATTTTGAGTGTCTCGTTCCATTTAAGTACTTGTGGTCAAATATAATTGGTCTAGCAGGGTTTTCCCTTCTGTTTAGTGGAACATTTATTATTTAATGGTTATTATTTTGGGGGAGGGATTATTAAATGTATTATTAAAAAAAAAAAAAAATACTGTATTTTGGTTCCGAGTGCGTCGTTTAATGTCTTTGAGTCGAGTTTTCTAAAAGGGAAAAAGTTTAAGGTAGTGACTAGCTCACTATATATTTCTTTAGCGGAGGCACAACGCGCTATTGTTTATTAGTTATTGAAGTGAACGTTCTAGTTAATTATTCGCCGGTAAACAGGGACCTAACCGGTCAGCTCGCTGTTCAACAGCCGTGAACCTGGAGTCTTGTTAAAGTGCTTAAACATTCTCTCCCTATAAAAGGTAGGGTTACAAGTATAAAATATATACAACTGAAATAAAACATGCATTAAAAATGGCTCATTTTGTATCGAAGTGTATGTAAATTGCACAGTTTAGAGCGTGTACTGCTGTAAACACTAGCTAAATGATCATAAAATCAGCTCCAGACTGCTTTCGCCTCCGGGACGCCGCTTCGTTCTGGTCCAACATGTGGGGAAATATTCCTTATTAACTTCAACTCCACAGGCACTAAACTTACACTTTCAGGAAGTACGGCGATGATCTAAATCTCTCCGCTGAGCCAAAAAAAAAGTGCTCCTCTCGGGAGGCGACGCTTTACTCCGCGAGATTCATCGTCCCCGAGGGAGGAGTGAAGCTTTCTAAATGACCCCCCGGTCCGTACAGCAGCAGTAATAAAAGCCGAGACGCCCCGGGGACGTGAGGACGCAGATGCTTCACGTTGACGTGAGATGGCATTAAGAGGACGGGGACGGGGTGTGCGCCGGTGTTATTACGGCTCTCTGTGGACGCTCACGGCTGTCGGGAGTTCGTGATCGTGTCGGCGTCACTCACCAGACTGACTCTGTTCGCCCGAGCCCTCTGAGGACCCTCGGCCACCTCGAACTCGCTCTCCTCTATCCGACGGCCCTGCTGCAGACACTCCGCCAGCCCTGAGATGGAGACACACAGGTGAGGTTTACGTCCGGAAAATGAACTGAAACGCCAAAAATAAATAAATAATCAAGGAATTTAAACCCGGATACAAAAAAAAAAAAAAAAAAAATTGGTATTCCTGCTTGGGGTGAGGTTGAGGAGATAATTTTATTATTATTATTATTATTATTATTATTATTATTATTATTATTATTATTGTATTAGTGCTGCTTTCAAACGTTAACCCTATCGGAAGAAGAATCCGGAACAAAACAGAGACCCTAAAAATAAACGTAAACCTTTTATTATCATACTAATTTAAAAAAATCTTTTTGCAAGTGATCAACAAATGTGCAGCGTAAATAGTAATGCAGTAAAATCTTGTTTTATTCTACGTTTACGTTCTCCTATTGATGATCCGATCCGTTTCCGATCTCGACGTGGAGCGACTCTCGCCAGCCTTCTCTTGGCAAACTCTTGGGTCTCATCCGTGGTTTCAGACCGATATCGGTTCGACACGTCCTTAATTATCGTCCTGTGGATCTGAGGGTAAATCGAAACCCTTTCCTTATCTCGCACCTGCACCTTTAACGCGACACAGCCACAGAGGTGAGCGTCACTTCAAAAAGATGCCATTAGATCTCGCTGTATTTACTCAGGAACAGCAGGAGAAGGCTTTCAGCGCAGACACAGACAGCACTAAAATGCAGATAACTGGGTTCTTTTCAAACAAGGACAAAGCAGTGTTTTTCTACCTCTAGAGGCAGAGATATGATGCTTTATGGGGGAGAGAGGAAAAAAAAAAGCCAGGTTTCCATTTTCTGATTTCACAACCGTATGCGGCGGCCGCTGAGACACATTTATTGTACAAGGCCACTCAACAAAGGCAGCAGCTGCTATTGCGACTGCAGAAAATGGCCATTACCTGCTTTTTCCATCTGCTGTACTCGTTTACATCCATCAGGTAGTGTTATGCTCAGACGGCCCTGGTTACACAACTCTGTCACGTTCTTAAAGAAATGTACACGTTTTAAAATGCAGTGCTGGAAACGCAGCTTCTGTTCTGCTGAGGACGGGGACGGGATAAAAACTGCTTTGCAAGTACATTTAGAAAAGACACCAACGCTTTAAATACTGGTGGTGTTACTAGGGCCACAACGTCGTTACGCGACTCCCTGTCACCCCCGCGACGTTACGCGACTCCCTGTCACCCCCGCGGCGTTACGCGTCTCCCTGTCACCCCCGCGGCGTCACGCGACTCCCTGTCACCCCCGCGGCGTCACGCGACTCCGTGTCACCCCCGCGGCGTTACGCGTCTCCCTGTCACCCCCGCGGCGTTACGCGTCTCCCTGTCACCCCCGCGGCGTTACGCGTCTCCCTGTCACCCCCGCGGCGTCACGCGACTCCCTGTCACCCCCGCGGCGTTACGCGACTCCCTGTCACCCCCGCGGCGTTACGCGTCTCCCTGTCACCCCCGCGGCGTTACGCGACTCCGTGTCACCCCCGCGGCGTCACGCGACTCCCTGTCACCCCCGCGGCGTCACGCGACTCCCTGTCACCCCCGCGGCGTTACGCGACTCCCTGTCACCCCCGCGGCGTTACGCGACTCCGTGTTCCCCCCCGCGGCGTTACGCGACTCCCTGTCACCCCCGCGGCGTTACGCGACTCCCTGTCACCCCCGCGGCGTTACGCGACTCCCTGTCACCCCCGCGGCGTTACGCGACTCCCTGTCACCCCCTGTCACCCCCGCGGCGTTACGCGACTCCGTGTCACCCCCGCGGCGTTACGCGACTCCGTGTCACCCCCGCGGCGTTACGCGACTCCGTGTCACCCCCGCGGCGTTACGCGACTCCGTGTCACCCCCGCGGCGTTACGCGACTCCGTGTCACCCCCGCGGCGTTACGCGACTCCCTGTCACCCCCGCGGCGTTACGCGACTCCGTGTTCCCCCCCGCGGCGTTACGCGACTCCGTGTTCCCCCCCGCGGCGTTACGCGACTCCCTGTCACCCCCGCGGCGTTACGCGACTCCCTGTCACCCCCGCGGCGTTACGCGACTCCCTGTCACCCCCGCGGCGTTACGCGACTCCCTGTCACCCCCGCGGCGTTACGCGACTCCCTGTCACCCCCGCGGCGTTACGCGACTCCGTGTCACCCCCGCGGCGTTACGCGACTCCCTGTCACCCCCTGTCACCCCCTGTCACCCCCGCGGCGTTACGCGACTCCGTGTCACCCCCGCGGCGTTACACGACTCCGTGTCACCCCCGCGGCGTTACGCGACTCCCTGTCACCCCCGCGGCGTTACGCGACTCCGTGTCACCCCCGCGGCGTTACGCGACTCCCTGTCACCCCCGCGGCGTTACGCGACTCCGTGTTCCCCCCCGCGGCGTTACGCGACTCCGTGTCACCCCCGCGGCGTTACGCGACTCCCTGTCACCCCCGCAGCGTTACGCGACTCCCTGTCACCCCCTGTCACCCCCGCGGCGTTACGCGACTCCGTGTCACCCCCGCGGCGTTATGCGACTCCGTGTCACCCCCGCGGCGTTACGCGACTCCCTGTCACCCCCGCGGCGTTACGCGACTCCGTGTCACCCCATCAACCCCATGTAAAAACACAGTACATTTGCAGTCAACATTTTTCACTGTTGCTGCTCAAACATTTCATTTCAGTCCTATGTAATCTTTTTTTTTTTTTTTTGCCAGTTAATATTCTACACATTTTATTCCCAGTTCCATAAAAACGCAAACATTATCCATTTACCACGACAGAGAGCAAGAGTGCCGCGTCTTTCAAGCAGAAAAATCAAGTTGTTAGAAGAACACCAATCGAAAGATTACCAGCGTAAGACGAGGAAGGGCTTCAGGGGTGTCAAGACACCTACGTGACTCTCACTCGTTCCAGATTCATATGCTGATCGGCTCATCTGCTGTTTTAACTGGGTGGAAAAAACAAAAACTGCTCTTTTGGCGTATTTTTGAGTGAGAACTCTTACGAGCGTACTCCGACCTTAAAACGTGGCGCTCCTACGCAAAAACGCGTTCGAAAGTGTCTTTAATAATTGCAGGTTGAGGTGAAAAGCTTGACCTACTCGCTCTTTACACTCCTGAAATAAATTCCCTTTGCACCAAGCGTCATGCTAAGGCTAGCCGTGAGTGCGAGTGGCCTTCAAACGAAAATGAAATCTGTAAGGTAACCATGCGTCGCCTCTACGTCCCCCACAATCTCCTAACCTAATGGAAAACTCCGTTAGAGATGAACATTCTGCATGCCTCCGTGGCTGAGAGGCGCTCGGTCATTAGCGAGACAGCAAACGCAGCCACAATACGAGTGCGATCTCCATCTCCAAAACTGCAGTGTCTGTAGTGCACCGGCACAAAATCACACCTCAGCACCACACACACACACACACACACACACACACACACATTCCTCCACAGCAGTCATCAGCTGTAATTATGTTTCTTCTGCCTCTTTAATTACAGCTTTCATTTCCCGAAACCCTGTCGGGCCGGAGACTCTAACGCCTCATCCCGGGGTTAATCCGACTCTCTCAGGACGTTCGGGCCGGCTCGTTAGCCGAGCAGAAAGGATCCATTAGCATATCGGCTAATTAGATTTGCCACAATGAGGACTGTGTGTGTGCACATATGACCCCAAAAGCCTGACGTGCATAGGCATAGTGCAAGCACTTCTGAGCCGTCGATCACGATACAGACGGCGGATAACCGCAGGAGCTCGTGCAGTGACGAGGCAGGACAATCGAAACACTTTTGACGACGAACATCACGTCCTTGTACCCAGAACGATGTTTATCATGGATCCGATACAATTTCTTCCGTCCTGACGTCAATAAGTGTTTAAAAATATTACCGACTCTATGGATCTGTAATTATCTATTACTTCAGATTGGTCTGGCACAGAAGGACACCGACTGCATTTTAAAAACGAATGACTGCACAGCTCTGTTCCGCGAAACCGTTTCACCTTCTACCGCGCCACGGTTAAAGATGATTCTGATGTTGCATGTGGAAAAATGAACTCGAGCTCTTGACCCGTCTCGACGTGAATTTCATGCACGATACCGCCGATAGGATATCGGCTGATTGGATAACTGCATGAACACACGCCTTAGGTTTCCGTTATCGCTTGATTAAAACGTTCAACGTTATAAAAGTCCGATAATCGAAACTTAACAATGACTCTGTGTGTGTGATCCATTCCGACCCCTCGGAGCATATAACCAGCATATAAATAGCCTGTGGCCTTGATTAAGTTGAAATATTTATGATGATGAATAGCCTACTTTATCATGTTTAACGTAGCCAATCAGAGCAGTTCTGTGGGACAGTACTGATTGTAATTGGGTAAGTGCGTCTCTCAGCTGCAGCGGAGATGAGACTCGCAGCGTCGTCGGTTTATTAAATAAATAAATAAATAAATGCGGATCTGAAAGTATCCGCTGCTCTCTGAAGCCCCCGCTGCTGCTTAATGCACGCTTTTCACATTTTATTTAATACGTGTTGTTGAACGTGAACGTGCGAGCACTCGGCAGGACGCTCGGATAGTAAAGTGAGTTTGTAAATATTATATTTCCTCGCTTATCGGTACGTCGTTCTTGAGGAACTGCTACATTTTTTTCAAACACTTAGACACCCCTCACATTTTTGTAAATATTTGATTATAAATTTTCATGCGACGACAGACAGACGACAGTGAAGAAATGACACTTGGCTCAATAGGGTTTAGGTCTGGAGACATGCTTGGCCAGTCCATCACCTTCACCCTCAGCTTCTTTAGCAAGGCAGTGGTCGTCTTGGAGGTGTGTTTGGGGTCGTTATCATGCTGGAATACTGCCCTGCGGCCCAGTCTCTGAAGGGAGGGGATCATGTTCTGCTTCAGTATGTCACAGTACGTGTTGGCATTCATGGTTCCCTCAATGAACTGTAGCTCCCCAGTGCCAGCAGCACCCATGCAGCCCCAGACCATGACACTCCCACCACCATGCTTGACTATAGGCAAGACACACTTGTCTTTGTACTCCTCACCTGGTTGCTGCCACACACGCTTGACACCATCTGAACCAAATAAGTTTATCTTGGTCTCATCAGACCACAGGACATGGTTCCAGTAATCCATGTCCTTAGTCTGCTTGTCTTCAGAAAACTGTTTGCGGGCTTTCTTGTGCATCATCTTGAGAAGAGGCTTCCTTCCGGGACGACAGCCATGCAGACCAATTTGATGCAGTGTGTGGCGTATGGTCTGAGCACTGACAGGCTGACCCCCCACCCCTTCAACCTCTGCAGCAATGCTGGCAGCACTCATACATCTATTTCCCAAAGACAACCTCTGGATATGACGCTGAGCACGTGCACTCAGCTTCTTTGGTCGACCATGGCGAGGCCTGTTCTGCGTGGAACCTGTCCTGTTAAACCGCTGTATGGTCTTGGCCACCGTGCTGCAGCTCAGAGTCAGGGTCTCGGCAATCTTCTTATAGCCTAGGTCATCTTTATGTAGAGTAACAATTCCTTTTTTTCAGATCCTCAGAGAGTTCTTTGTCATGAGGTGCCATGTTGAACTTCCAGTGACCAGTATGAGGGAGTGTGAGAGCGATGACACCAAATTTAACACACCTGCTCCCCATTCACACCTGAGACCTTGTAACACTAACAAGTCACATGACACCGGGGAGGGAAAAAGGCTAATTGGGCCCAATTTGGACATTTTCACTTAGGGGTGTACTCACTTTTGTTGCCAGTGGTTTAGACATTAATGGCTGTGTGTTGAGTTATTTTGAGGGGACAGCAAATTTACACTGTTACACAAGCTGTACACTCACTACTTTACATTGTAGCAAAGTGTCATTTCTTCAGTGCGGAAACATGAAAAGATATCATCAAATATTTACAAAAATGTGAGGGGTGCACTCACTTTTGTGAGATACTGTGTGTGTGTGTATATATATATATATATATATATATATATATATATATATATAAATATAAATATAAATGTGTGTGTATAATTATACACAAAACAGAATGTCAAAAAAGAGGAGAAACAGCCAGTATTTCAGGAGTTTATAATGTCCCCCCCCAGTCGTCGTCCCCCCCGGCACATGAAAGAATATCAGGCGAACACGCGGGTGCGCCGAATGTCTCGGCTCGAGTGGACCTCAAGTAACAAAACCCAGGACTGCTGAAATTCCCATTCGGCGCTAACGTCTAACAGGCGCGACAGGTCCAAATGAGAAAATATAGCGAAACTGAAAGCATTATTCAACAGGAGGGGAAAAACATGACTCACTCTTATTAAGCGGAAAATTGTTCCACAGAGCTGCTGTGATTTATAGGACACTAAAGGACACCAAGGTCCACAGTGAACCCGTTACGTCCCTGGATGTATTTCAGCTTTCGGCTTCTCTCTCGCTCTCCATAGTAAACAAGATGGAGGGACTGGGGTCTGTGGGGTATTTTGCACATTTTGTGTCAGACAGGTCAATAATAAAAGCACGGAGTAAAAAACGAACCGAGCGTTGCGTTTAGTGTTTTTCTTTCACTACCAAGGCTTTCAGACATCATTTTTTTTTTTTTTTTTTTTTTAAGTTGTTTCAATGTATTCAGCATGTTTGTGCTCATGTTCGAGTAATCAAGCTGTTTGATATTTTCCAAACATGTTCATAAGTGTAAAAAAAAAAAACCCAGAGCGATAAACCAAGATAAAAACATGACCATGAAAACATTTTCTGGAAATCCCGATCTATTTTCTTATCGATCCGTCTATCCCTCCATCCACCACCGGAATGTAAAACTAAGTAAGCAATTTTGAAGATTCTGTATAAAATATCCATTTAGCAGCGTCCAATCAGAGCTAACTGTTAACCTTAATGTTTTTATTAAATACAAAAAATAATAAAATACCGGTGTATTGTGCCACTATTTCCCACAATATCAATGTTATATTGTCGTATTGGTAGTGTTACTATCCTGATCTTACATCTGAAGGTTAGGACCCAGCAGCCGTTGAGGATTCCCTGCAGGACGGTGAGGGTGGAGGGCATGGGACCATCCGGCACTACCACATGTGTGACTAGACAGAGAGAGACAGACACAGAGAGAGAGAGAGAGAGACACACACACACACACACAGAGAGAAAGAGACACAGAGAGGGAGAGAGAGAGAGAGACACAGAGAGACACAGGCAGAGAGAGAGACGGACCGACAGAGAGAGAAAGAGACACAGAGACACACAGACACAGAGAGACACACAGACAGACGGAGACACAGAGAAAGAACGTGAGTGAGTTACAACAGATACAATAACGTACAAAGCCTTTGTTTTCCCAAACGCTGCTAAGAATATAACATGACGTGTCATTTTTCGTGACGCTTCCTTGGGCGTTTCAGCTCCGTCTCACACGTTACGCACAATGACGAGGTCTTTACGACGCTGCCATAGAAAGCCATCAAAGACTTTCCGCTCGCTCCTTATTACATGCTCTTCATTATATCTTAAAGCACAAATGTGTGGTAGTTCAAAGAGAATTTTTTTTAATTTTAATTAAACCAACGAAAAACAAACGAAATGGAAGTACAAAAGGCACACCATCTACGCCCCCTTACCCCCTCCCACCCCCCGGTTTATTTTACTTTCCGATAGTCTGGCGCTTTGCGCTCTGCTTATTTTTGATTTATTTATTTTTATTAAAACTTTCATCTAACGCTGTGTGAAGTCTCCTGAGAGGAACATCGTAATAAGAGCGTCGCGTATGAGGGGAACGTTTGTAATTATCCTCGTCGTGCTCAAAGTGGATGGCTTACACGCTTAAAATGTTCAGTTACAGGGAAGAGAAAGAAAGAAAAGCACTCCTACTGATGAAACCTCCTTCCACGACGTCGCTGTCCCTGAAGTGACCGAGAGGAGCGACGACTAAAGCGACACGTAGAGACCGAACGATTCCTCAAACAGCTGAACGAAATGCAACATGAGGGGGTTTTATTCCACTAACGCCACGCCAGTCCGACGATGATTACAATTTTTTTTTTAATTCGTCAAAAGAACACCATGTCGTACTTATCCGTTTCTGCTTAGAGTCGTACCTGCGCTGGAGAAACTCTCGACTCGTCTTCCTCGCAGGACTCGAGCAGCTTTGGCGAGCTGGTTCTGCTGATCCGCTGTCAGTTTACTACCGATCAGAGTGGCCTTGACATCCTTCTTCATCAGAGCTGGAGACTAGCGCATGAGGAAATGCATACAGAACATAAACGGCCAGTCAGAAATGTAACATTTACAGAAGTTTTTTTCTGTTTTTTTTTTTTTTTTCTTCCCAGTCTCAAGCAGGCAACGTGTTCACGGCGGTCTGCTTTACATCTAGCCACGCCCACGAACTTCATAAAAGCGGGAGCTCAAAAAGAGCTGAACGACTGAACGGTGAAAAAGCGCTCCCTGAACGTCTTATTAGACGATCTGCATGGAAGAGTCATCAGAAGGTTGCAGAAGTCATCATATGGCGTGTACAAAACATCTAGATAAGCCAGAGGTATTTGGGGGGGGGCGTTGTGTCACAGCGAGTATCACTAAACAGATAGATGAAGGACTGGAGGAAAGCGCACCTCCTGAATAGTGATGCAGCTCAGCCACTGCAGCTAGTCGGCTAACACGAAAACACACACTAACTCTCCCAACTTTTAAAGGGCGCTAATACTTTTTGTCCTAATTAAACAGCTAGTCTGATTTGCCTTAATTTACGAATTTGTTTCGGAATCGTTTTCTTTAAAGCCGTTAAATCACAGCTTGAGTTGCGAAAGTTTTTTCCGTTCTTGTGGAAATGATTTACGAATAAATTGCTTTGTAACCGGTTTGATAAACCAGGCCTGCTGTGTGTGTGTGTGTGTGTGTGTGTGTGTGTGTGTGAGACTTGTCTGTACCTTTGACAGATTTCCTGGAGAGCTCACTGGCGTGGTTACGGAATGAGGTCCCTCAGGGACCAAACTTAGGACCTCTCGCATTTCTGGAGTCGTGGCGTAATCAACAGGTCGAAGACCAAATATATTCCTGTAACACAATTTACTTCATTTAATACTGCTAGCATTTTATAACCATATACGTGTGGGGGGAAAAAGAAAGCGCACCCGTCTTCAAGTCGACTGTTTTTACCGATCGGTGCCTAAATAACAATCGTGTGGTGCTCACCAACTTCTATAAACAAACAAATACATCGGATTATTCCGCACACACTTTGTCAATGCTTCTGCGCACTTTTCTGCGCCTGTACGTCCTGATTTGTTCAGTTCCGATCAGACAGATTCAAAATTTCAGGCGAAATAGCGTTGGAATCACTCCAAAACGTCGAGGTCGATTCAACGAATGGCCGAGTCGACTCTTTTCGGGATCGACTCCGACGTGAACCGGAAGCAGGATGTCGATTTACTGACTTGATGCACAAGATGAATTACGCGACGTAGCGTTTATCGCCGCTACAGAGTCAGGAAGAAAAAAGCTTAGCTCCTTAGAAGCGATTATAAGAAGTGAATCATTTCGAAGTGAATCATTCGTATAGCCTCCATACATGCTGCAACACAGAGTCGTTTTGAAGTACGATTATTCGAGACAGTGTTCGCTGTCGATCCGTCGACCCTGCTCGTGTAAACTTACCGACTTGTACCGGTACCAATTTGTATCGGTTACTCGTAGCAGCCCTGGTAATAATTACACACAATCTGCTATTACATAATCAAACCCGGCACAGTCAAATAACGCGTGATAAATCCGTCGTGTCAACGCGCTCGTGTTTGCTAGCAGCTAATGAGAGGAGACGGAGAGGAGACGTCCCTGAGGGGAGATTTAAACCGAGCACGACTCATCGGAGGACTGAAAACGACGGAACGCTGTTTGTTCAGATTAAGTGTCAATATGCAAATAACACCTGGGGGACAATTAACAGCTCCACTGGACCGTAAAATATATCATTTGGATTCATGAGGCGCTGGGATTCTCCCCTTTTCAAAACCGCACAAACCTGGAACAAGCGGCGTGAGAAACGTGCCACGGATACGCTGGCAATTTACAGGACAATATCCGTTCTCGCCAACAAACGAGGAGGAGGAGGATTAGGATCTTCTAGTGATACCACGATTTCTTTTCCGATATGGCGATCAATGCCGAAACCGGCGCGACAATTTAAGAACTTCACTAAAGAGCGTGGTCCATATGAGGTATGTGTACTCTCACACCGCTCAAACATAAATCACACACACACACGCCTGAGACGTATCGATGCAGATTAAACACTTACACGTCCCAGATGGACCTCGTGTTTATATTCATGAAAGAGAAGTGTAGTGCTGTGTGTGTGCGCGCTTTCTCTGCACACATACAAGTCTCTCTACTAAACACAAGAACAAAATCTATCACACTCAATGAATTCTCTCATGAGCACTAAGTACTTCTCTCCCCACACACACTCACTCTCTCTCACACACACTCTGCTGTAGCAAGCAGTGAGGATTACTGCAGAGTGGACACACACACGCACATTGCTGTAGCGTGAGCAACATGGATCGGCTCAGCGAGCAGTGAGGATTACTGTTGGATCCACACACACACACACACACACACACACACAAACAATCCATTACAGGCCTGACTCTGGTTAAACATGACTCCAGGCCTGTTCTCTCTCTCTCTCTGCGTGTGTGTGTGTATATGCTCTCAGAGAAGAATAAAAGAATAATCAGATTGTTCCTGACAGTAGTGGATTGGCTTTGTGCAGGACGAGCAGGACAGCGTCAGTGTCTCTGAAGCTCCGCTGTGGACAATCAGGAGACAAAAGAGCTCCAGACAAAAGGGCGAGCGTTACTGAATGAACCCAGAGTCCCACTGAAAGTGAACCGACCGCCTAAACTACACACACACACTCGGTACATTCAGAGAGAGACATCATTAATGTGACCAAGCTGGAATCATCTACACCTAAAGCTGGAGGTAATCAGGAGGCAAACAAACCATTAAAACTCTTTTTTTTTTTTTTTTTTTAAATTACATTTCACCCCAAATAATTTCTATATTTAACTAATAATCACTTGATGTGGGTAGTTTCACAAACAAACAAAAAAAAAAAAGAAGTCATAACACAACAGAAAAATGCACAGAAATGTCAACAAGTCGATATTCTATGAATATGCAAACCAAACCCCGCCCCCTTTTCTGGACCTGCTTTGCATATTAGAACCTGATTTTAAAAATCTGAGTTCGTTTGGAACAGGAACAAAAAGAGCCAACCGAAAAGAAAAAAAATTCTTCTAAAGTTGTAAGATTAAGTTTAAGAAAAATCTACTTTTTATACACATATATAGCATGTTTATATTATTCGAATGATGCTTCTATGTAAATGAACTTACAAATGAGACAGCTGAGCAATTGAAGGGTAAGGGTCTAATCGTGAGTGTGTGTGCGCTTACAGTACAGTGGTCGAGGCGCCGTGCTGAAGCAGTAGTTTGGCGACAGAGGCGTGGCCGTTCCTCACGGCGTCGTGTAGAGGAGAGTCGTTCTCGTATCCGGGTGTGTTAATCAGCGCCCCCTGCTGGAGCAGCACTTCCACTACACCCATGTGACCCAGGTTACACGCCTCGTGCTGAAGACATGGGGGGCGAATGTAATTCAGTACACACACATATACATACATATATATATACACATACATACATATATATATATATATACACATACGTTATATATATATATAAAATATATGAACGTATATAATGATTTAAACGCACAGAAAAATGTAATGTCACTAACAAGCGACATTTTTTCCTTCACATTTAAATAGTGTGGATTTGCTGTTAGTCTTTACTGTGTGTCCTGTTACGCTTTGCATTAGCAGCAGTGACACAATGAAACATTACAATGAAATCATCATCATAATAATAATAATAAAAAAAAAAAAAAAAACTCTGACATGTTTGAAATGGTAGATATAAGTGCGTCTGAGCTCTTTGCTATTAAACTCAGATTAAACGCATCATTTACACCGAACCTCCCGGGGCGAGATCCAGACTGAAACACCAGCTTCAATCGCGAAGCAAAAAATAAATAAATAAATAAAGAGGCAACAGTTACATTCAAGGAGGTATTTTTAGAGAGGTGTAAATGAAATGTGGAAAACATACATCACGGGAATGGTAAATTAAATGATATAAGTGGAGCGGCTCGGCTGAATGACGACTGAACGGAACGAGAGAGAGACGGTACTGACCAGTGGGGTCCAGCCGGCGTGGTCCTTCAGGTTGGGGTCGGCTCCCTGCTCCAGGAGCGCTTTCGTCATCTCCACGTCACCCTGCACATCATAAATCCGCTCGTTTTTAAATTACTCTCACCGTCTAATTTATACACTTCCACGTATTAGACACCTAAACTACAAGACCTGAAGTGCATACTTAAACAAATCCAATAAAAACACAGACCTTAATGGCAGCAAGGTGCAGAGGCGTCTCTCCTTTATGGTTCCTCTTCATGTAGGCGGGGCTAGTCTGGCTCCTCCCAGTGGCAGGAGAGCTCCCTGAGCTTTCCTTCCCTTTCCTTTCCTCTACGGATTTTTCAAAAATGCTGGAAGTCTCTGAAGACGGACCTGATCTCGTCCTCCTCCTCACCCTCTGGCTCGGAGATCTGTCTTGTCTGGGATGCTTCGGCGTGCTCTGCGGACTTCCACCTCGTGGTTCGGATCTTTTCGGAGAAGAACGAGGAGGCTGGAGCTCAGAGAGCGCTTGATCAGGTGTCTTCTCTGTCCCGTCTTTCAGGATGCTCCTCCTGAGCACTCGTTTCTCACACTGAAGAACCTCCTGCTGGTCTTCTTCAGCGCTTGGACACTGGAAGGATACCCTCTTACCGCACCTCGCCTCGTTCTGCTTCACCGAGTCCTCCACCGGATCATCTTTCCCCAACCCCCACTGCTGGTTCACGGCCTCCAGCCTCATCTTCTTTTCCTTACTCGGAATCCTGGTGCCTCGTATCTGCTTCCTAACGACGCGCTTTCGTTTCTTTCGTCCCGTCATCGTCTTCTTCTGCTCAGCCCCTCGTCTCACCCTGGGAGGTGTGGAGGAGCCTGAATCCTGGGAGGAGGAGGAGGTGAAGTTGAAGACGGACAGGACGCCGGAGTCGGAGCGTTGCGGTGCAGACAGATTCGAGTCTGCTGGGTTCTCCGCTCGACAGCGCACTTTACGGCTCTTCGGACTGAACCAGATCTTAAAGTTCTTCTTCTTGGTGAGGACGGAGGATCCCGGCGAGGGTGCTGAAGAATCAGCAGGAGGCGCTGAAAAGCAGCATCAATCAGTTTATAAGATGATGTTCATGGAAGGAGTCTCCACAGTCAGAGGATAAAGCTGTAACTTTAAGTTTAATCCTTTTTTTATATATATATATATATATATATATAAACTATTAATAAATATTACAGCAAATATGACATAATCCAAAATGAACCAAACAGAACACTCCAAGTAAAAATAGAGACGTCCAAAATGGGGGAAAAAAAAACACTTTAAATACCACAAGAAAAATTGTATTTCGCCTCTAGAGGCCGCTCTCGTACCGTTTAACGCCCGCAGACGCTTCTCAGCCGCTATCGCGATGGCGCGACTGGGAAAACGATCGGTGTGGATTTTTGCCGATAGCCGACGGTTTGAGCGATCAATCGGTCAACCTCTAATGAAAGGGTTAAGTACTGACCCCGAGGACGCTCTGTCTCTAAATAAACACCTACACGCTGGTGTGTGTGTAATAAAGTGCAATAAATGTACACAGTGCTTAAAACCTTGACGACAACATGGCTGTATTAGCATTGATTAACCTTGTAGAGGTTATTTCACGACATAAAGAAGGAGAAAATATAAGTGTGTTATTAAAGAAAAACGAAATATCTAGCTCCGGAATGCGCTCGCCGTGTTAAAAATCCGCCGCCCTGTCCGTCTCTGAGGAGAGCTACGAGCTAAAGACCGCCGTGACTAATTGCATCACGTAATTACAGTCATTAGCAGAGCGGAATTTTTCAGCCCGATATTTGCATATGTGGGTTTTTTTTCCCCGGCAGGAACGTTCAGGCTGAGCCAGATAGAGTTCAAGTTCCCATGTAATTGTTGACTGTAAAAAAAATATATATATATATAATAAATTTTAATTTCAGTGGCTGCTCGGTGCTGTGACGCGTGATTAACGACGGATCCACGTTACGACGTCTGATTTACCCGAGCACTCGGAAGGATGGAGCACAGCCTCTAGCTGCAGGAAGAGCTGTGTGATGTTACTGATCTGTCTGTTGATGTGGACGTCTTTCACCCAGGAGGGACTGAGACACACACTGCAGCCGTCTCCCACCCGAGGACCCGCACACGACCTGGACCAACACACACACAACTAACTGACAGACACGGAGATGCACATAATTCTAACATGGTGTGTAGTTGGTTGTAATACAGTGTGCTGTCGGGTGTAACAGTGTTGGGTCAGTTGTAACAGTGTATGGCTGGTTGTAACATGCTGTGATGATGGGATGTAACACAGTGTGTCATCAGTTGCAACATCAGTTATTAGGTCGGTTGTAGCATGATGGGAGGTCTGCTGTAACATGCTGCGACATGGGATGTAACATGGTGTGTGGCTGATTGTAACATGGTGTGTCATCAGTTGTAACAGTTTGAGTGTGTCATAGGTTGTATTGGTATTATGGCCGATTGTTACATGGTGTATGGCCGGTTGTAGCATGGTAGGAGGTTTGCTATAACATGCTCTGCTGGTGAGATGTAACATGGTGTGAAGTTGGTTGTAACTCGGCGTGTTGTTGGTTGTAACAGTGTGAGGTCAGTTATAAAGTGTGTCGTTGGTTGTAACATGGAGTATGGCTGGTTGTAACACGGTACGTCATCAGTCTTAACAATCTGAGTGTGTCGGTGGTTGTAACAGTATTATGGCCAATTGTTACATGGTGTATGGCAGGTTGTAACAGGGTGTGTCATCAGTTGTAACAGTTTGAGTGTGGCGATGGATGTAACGGTATTATGTCCGATTGTTACGTGGCGTAGGGCTGGCTGTAGCATGCTGGGAGGTCGGCTGTAACATGTTGTGAGGTGGTATTAACCCACCTGCACAGTAGATGCTCACAGGCTCCCAGACACACCGGCTCACTCAGGATGTTCGAGCTACAACAACAGTAAGTTATTCTTTCAGAGCGTACAACAAACTGTAAACAAAATAAAAGTAAACAGGAAGTAAACAACGTGCAAACAGCTTCGGCAGGTTTCTCTCTTTTACTCTGTGCAGAAAAGGAAGCATTTAAGACACTTATCTAAGAATAAGTTATAATTTATAATGTAAATCTAAAAAAATTTTATAAGGGGAGAAAAAAAAAATTAAAAATAAAAAAATTACAGGATTTTTATCCAGATTACATTTCCAAACACTGACAATAAATAAATAAACATCCACTTATTTTTAAACATTATAGTCAAGTGTTTTGCTCTATAACTAGAAATGTGGAAAGATTATAATTATAAGGGGCAAATATTATGAAAACAAGTGAATAATATGCACGCTCAGCAATTACTTAGATAACTTGGCGCCGAATTCCAAATACATAACTGTTAATACATGAAGTGCCCTATATACGGTGTAGCAGTGATGACGTCATACCCTATTTAGTGCACCTGTGAAGTGCACAGGGAGAAATCTGGGACCGAGCCCAGGACTACTGTCTCTCCGTTGCTATCTGGGAAAAACTTACCATTTAGAGCACAAAAGTAGCTTCCGGAAATGTGCCATGGCCTCTCGAGTTTTAACCCACATCCCATTATCTGACTCTGCTCCAGGATCGGAAGCCATGATGGATTTAAAAAGTAAAAGCGAAAACTTGTTTTTGTTGTTGTTTTGATCCGCAGCTCGGTGCAGCAGCCGCTTCCTAGTTTTCAGCTCCCGCCAGTATCTAAGCGGGAAAGGGGCGTGGTTTATACCCGCGTATCGGATTGGTCCACACAATCGCGAGGCGTGGTTTCAGTGCGCTCAGCTGATTGGTTGGTTGATATAAGAGCGGACTAAGAACTTAAACTTTGAGAGAAAGGCACCGAGGCGCATGCAGACAGATGGAGAGCGATAGACAGAGAGACACAGAGACACAGAGGCACAGAGGCAGATAGAAAGGGAGAGATGGAGAGAGATGAACAGAAAGACAGAGACGGACAGACAGATATATAGACAGGTAGACAAAGAAATATAGAGGCAGGTACAGATACAGAGGCAGATAGGTACAATGGCAGATAAACACAGAGGCAGGCAGACACAGAGGCAGGCAGACAGATAAATACAGAGTTACAGACAGATGGATACAGAGACAGACAGACATTTTCGCAGTTGCAGCCAGTAATAAAGCACGAGGGTTTAAATGTGCTCTCCTGATCTTCCCGGTTTAATAAGGAGCAGAAGTTTCATTATGTTTCTCACCAACATTATTGCTGTTTGTACAGAAGTAACTTCCTAGCTGGCTGGGATTCACGAAGAAAAGAGTTTCACTGTGCTGTCATGTACGTGTGTCAGTCTTCTTCTTAAAGCAGTACTTTGGAAAAGACACCAACACAAGCCTCCATCTCGGTGTGAACTAGAGGAGCGCTTTTCTTAAAGGTGATCAAACATGTAACAGTGTACATCAGTATTACTAAACCAGCTTATTCTCTTTCATCGACCTCCAAATCAGATGAGAAACCTTTGGGCAGTCGATCTGTTCTAGCACTTTCTCTAGGGGAAAAGCACAGTCTCAGTTCGTCTCGTTATCTGGCCCTGTATTCATTCTTTAAGTAGTGTTGTACATCCTCTTTCTCAGAGGTACATGGTGGTGGTTTGAACATTAACGAATTTCCTCCTAGACCCCACCCCCACCCTCCAGCAGCGTCTTAGTCTCCTAACAACAAAGGTGTAGCGCTAATCAGCACATGCTAATATTAATTTGTTCTCAAGAAACATAATGAACTGTACGTGTGTTGACTTCTTAGCTATAATGAACGTATCTACCGCTATATCATTTATAACTACAGATAACCTCAAGGTTAATACACACCTATAAAGAAAGCTGAATTAGCATGCTAACTAGCTCTACAGTGCTTGTTAGGAAAGCTCCATCTAACAGTGTTTATAATGCATTTTGTCTAAGGACCAACCCATAAATCTAATTGAAAAACTGTATAAAATATACACATTATTTTTGTCTTTAAAAGTGTACGTCAGAAGAGATGCCCGTATTTTGACAGCCTCCTGACAAACCTCGACCTTACAAACAACTGGTCTATACATTGTTTTCCGTGCAGGACGTCTGACACGTTGTCTTGTCAGGAGGAAGTTTATGAGCAGCCCTCGAACTGTAGGCTACAAGGAGGAAGATCAGATGATCAAATCAGAAAGAAGCGAGCGAACGCGTAAATTAGTGAAATAACGTTTCGAGTCAAGATTCAAGAACTTTATTGGTGCACAAACGACGAAACTGTAGCCGTTTGCTCATTCGAGAAAAATAAAGGAGAAATAATAACATGTAAAAGGCTGATTGTGCAGGACATTGGAGTAAGATTAAAAATGTCCGGTTAAACTGGTTAGAAAATACATACAGTAAATGTTATATGGTCGTATTATATCAATACTGCTCATAAATTGGTGGACAAATCCCAAGAGCAGTCAAGTGTTTCATATATCACGTTAATTTATTCACGAAATGATATTACAACTCACTACTGCGTTCAACAGATTGGATAAAATCCCATTAAAGCCACTTACTTCGATAATGGAGATGCTGCAGGAGTGATCACTCCGTGTTTGGAAAAGATAGAAGCAGTACCCTCCATCCAGATACAGAGAGACAAACACAGAGAGACAGGTAGACAGAAAGAGAGATGTGCAAAGAGAGACAGCGAGGTAGACATAGAGGCAGGCGACAGATAGAGAGACATAGAGACAGGCAGAGAGAGAAAGACAGAGATATAGAGGCAGGTAGACAGAAAGAGGGACAGACAGAGATATTGATGCAGGTAGACAGAAAGAGAGACAGACAGATTGAGATATAGAGATAGGTAGACAGATAGAGACAGACAGAGATATAGACACACATAGACAGAAAGAGGGACAGACAGAGATATAGAGACAGGTAGACAGAAAGAGAATCAGAGAGAGAGACGGAGGCAGGCAGACAGAAAAAGAGACATGGAGGCAGACAGATATAGAGGCAGGTAGACAGAAAGAGAGTCAGACAGAGAGAGACATACAGAGATATAGAGACAGGTAGATAGAAAGAGAGACAGACAGAAATATATAGCGATAGGTAGACACAAAGAGAGGCAGACAGAGAAATATAGAGACAGGTAGACAGAAAGAGAGACAGACACATAGAGATATAGAGACGGGTAGACAGAAAAAAGAGACTCGGAGGCAGGCAGAGAGAGACGGACAGAATGAGATATAGAGGCAGGTAGACAGAGAGAGACGGACAGAATGAGATATAGAGGCAGGTAGACAGAGAGAGACAGACAGAATGAGATATAGAGGCAGGTAGACAGAAAGAGAGACACACAGAATGAGATATAGAGACTGGTAGACAGAAAAAGAGACACAGAGGCAGGCAGAGAGAGACGGACAGAATGAGATACAGAGGCAGGTAGACAGAAAGAGAGACAGATATGCCTTGTCTGACACATATTATTAATCACGATATAAAATCAGCTGATGAGTAAAAGGTGCCTCCACTACATAAAAATGGCGGTACGTGCGACTCAAGAAATGATGGACTGCTTTCAGTCGTTAGTGTTTTTATCACTGTAATAAAAAAAAAAGCTGACAAACGAATATATGACTAACGTGATTACGGTGTTACAGTATCGCGGCTACGTATAAACACTCATCCCTGTGAATGAGCTGTTACTATAGAAACAATAACGTATTAGAACGAGCGCATTAATATAAACCCTTGTAGGATTTGTAGGCGGAGCTTCTGTTAGAGAAAACAAAATCAACCCCACCTGACCAATCACAATCCAGACTCTCAGTCCAAACCAGCTGACTGGATTTTAAATATGCGTGTTCTGTACTGAATGTCGTATCTTAAGTTCATGGAATTCATTGAGTGCATATTGTCTAATCAAACGTCTAATATCGTAGCGTGTATGACATTTTATCTGCCATATCTCTCAACCAAAAAGTCTCATGAAACTCCCTTTGACATCGTAAAGCGCTTTCTGATGTAAAGAAACATTTTTCTGCGCGTGACACGACAAGCGCTTGACGGCTGCGTTTGAAAAATTGCTTTAATGCAAAAATAAGTTTGGTACATTTTAAAGAAAGAAAGAAAGAAAGAAAGAGGAGCCATGCCTTTAGGCGGTCTGAAGAAAGAGCTGATGAAATATTCAGTACGTGAGAGACGAGCCTTGAGAGGAAATATTAATGAGAGCGAAGATGTGCAGACATTGAAGAATCATTTATATCTCGGAGCCAAAACGGTCTTGTGATTTATACCAACCCTAGAAGTGGGCCTGCGCCGCAACGACGCTGCCAGCAGTTTAAAAGGATGAGAGGCTCGCTGTGCATACATATTCAGTACAGCGCTGAGGAACATCACCACCACCACCACCACCACCACGCTCGTCTGTGTGCGTCCTTCCAGCGCTCACGGGTTTAAAAAAAAAAAACGACAATGATGAGGGACAGAGTAAATAATAGCGCTTAGCAAGAACATCTCATAAAGAAATATGCAGTGTTAGGGTTTGGGGGGAAAAAAAGTGTCAGTGTTTAAAAATAAGAGCGTAAAATACTATAATACAGTCCACGGAGGACGTACTATATAACAGTGGTGGCTCTGGGTTACTGATCAGAAGGTCGGGGGTTCAAACCCCAGCACTGCCACTGTTGGGCCCTTGAGCAAGGCCCTTAACCCTCTCTTAGCTCCAGGGGGCGCTGTATCATGGCTGATCCTGCGCTCTGACCCCAACTTCCTGACATGCTATGGTATGTATGGGGTATGTGATCAATAAATTCTCATGAATCATTATCATCATTATAATAAACTATGACCGTAGTGCATCCGTAACACATTATACACACGGCTTATGAAAATCCATTACACTTTAATTCGGAATTGTGACCATAATGCATTATAAGTAGCGCTTGTAACACATTATAACCCTAAGATACCCGAAATAAGGTGTTATCCGATCCTATTGCTTCACGTTTATGTCTGTTAATAACTGCAACTGTAAGTCGAAATTATTATTATTGTTATTATTATTATTATTGTTATGATTTGTATTACTTTTTTACAATGGTTTTAACTCTATCTTAAATGCTGCAGGTTTTGGTAACAACGAACGTCGTGACTATGAACGCATTCATATCGCGCGTATTATAATAAAATGCATTCATGAGGCAGTACACGTGTCGTTATGACTGATTACATAGATTACATAGCTATCTTGATGATGCATTAGCTATTGCTAACGTCATGCATTCTATACAGTACGCTAAGTAGCGTTCATAACACGTTATCGACAATATCAAATAATCCCACGTTGCATCGCGCGTCATAAGACTTTATTTATTTATTTAAAAAAAATTTTCTTTAACAAATGAGTTAAACCAGGGCGAAATATTTTAGCGCTCTAAAACTACACGTACACGCATATATAACTGCAGACTGATTCAAATAAATAAATAAATAATCATACGTAGGCTATAATATCGTATGTCTGTTTATAATCTACACCCAGGAAGTCTCAGCGTATATGCCTAATAAACGAACGACGGTGTATTTCTTTGTTTTTGTATTTGTTGATGCACACTAAGTAACGTGTGTACTTATGATGCAAACCGGACGCATTATAACATGCTACGAACGTGTTCCTACAACTGATTATAAATACGTTCTAAGCGTATCCGTCACTCGTTTAATCCGTCAATCGTTTTCGTTTGTAAATTTGTTTGCGGGAATAATTTAAAAGGGAAAAAAAAAAAACCTCCATCGTGACAGGTTTAAGCGTATATAATGAATAATAATGCACAGTACAAGACATTATGTCTTGCATACAGTATTAATAATTCATAATGCATCATAGAAACAGGTGTAGTGTATATAAACAAATAAAGCGTTAAAGTTTTAAATAAATTCCACACACAAAAAAAAATCCCAGTGCATTCTTTTTTTTTAAATTCTTTTAATTGAAACATAAAACTATAATTAAAATAACTATAACTATATTACAAAGTGTGGCCTTGTATAACAAAATCTTGAATATGGCCTTGATAGAAAGATGACACTTTATATTCTTACATCATAATGAATATTAACGACATAGAATTTGCATAGATGAGTCCATGAAACTATGGAGGTAATGGACGATTGAATCACATACGGAAAGATGGAGATTTGATTATTTGAGAATAGACGAGGTACATTAGGACATGATGATTTTTTATAAATTAGTCAGTCCGGACAAGATGCCTTAAATCTTTCACTATTGTATGTGTATGTAAAAATGTAACGACTTTTCATTTAAATATAAAAAACACAGATGCAATTACAGTAACGCAGTATAATCTTCCGGAGTTACTCGAGCCTCGATGTTTCATTTCACTGCATTTCACCGTCAGGACTGTCCACATCGGAGGCCTCGCCGTCGCCCTGTGCGTCTTGGCCGACCTTTCCCATAGCGAAGTTAATGAAGACCTGCAAAGACGAGTCGAGACAAAAGGTTAGCTTTGCCTGTCAGTTTAACAGTCGCTGTCTTACTGTTTTCATTCTCTTCAGGATGTAAGAATATATAAATCTGCTGGGAAACAACTCTCCTTTTTCCCCCCTCTTCAATCCGTCCTGTTTCTCGTTCACTCGTTAACATACACTGTATACCGTATAAGGGAAAGTTGCTTGTATTCAGAACCCGGTTACGCACGCGCTTATGTTTGTTTTTTTTTTCCTGAGTGTGTTAAAAATGTGTTAACCTGTGTGTAGTTCATGCCTCTGAGGTTGGCCTTGAGTAGAAGCATCCAAGAATAGACCGCTGCCTTTAAACCCAGGAAATAAATCCGAGTGTAGCACATCGACGATATATTGCCGCCTGAATCGTCCTAGTTGCGATTATACCATTAATCACTTATAAAATAGCACTTGATCCAGCACGTCCTATCATCTTGCATTTTAAGCACGTGCATAACTTAGACACGAGATACTAAATCAAGGTCGTGAAATCGTACCATGTGTGTATGTGCAGGACGTAGGATCATTCATCATGCTTTTAATCAAATAATGGCAATGTTTTGGGGTTTTTTTTTGTTTTTTTTTTTTTGCGCTCTGGTGTAAAGAAAACGTGGCCATGCTTTAAAGGATAAGCTAACGGAGCACTCATCATCTTCGCTTATAGATTATTCATAACTTTATCTATGAATAAAATAATAATAATAATTCACAGCAGGTCTCTGTTTTGAAAACATCCAGCACAGCGCCCCTAGAGGTCAATAGCATGCATGAATATGCACATAATAAGCCCAGCTGCAAAATCGTGCATTTTTACATACGTGTTCGAATACTGATGCACGGTGCATGCAATTCAACTCTATATGGCTCTGTATCATGACTGCGAATTTGTCCTTAAAATATTTGAGTGCTAAATTGACCTGGATGAATCCTGCAGAGTCTGTGAGAAGTGTGTGTGTGTGTGTTTAGGAGAGAGTTTATAGATGAGGTGCTGTTCAGAATACAGAAGAGGTGATGAATAGAGGGATGTAAGAGTGTGTGTGGGCTGGTGGAGGAGGAGGAAGAGAAGGAAGTGGAGTGAGACGGTGAATCTGTAGGTAAGGTGGAGTGTTTAGTTTGATGGACAGGCGGTGCAGGTTGTGATTGACAGGTGTAATACAGCCACCCTCACAGCTCTCACCTCATCCAGTGTGGTCTGACTGACGGAAAAGTGCTTGATCTGCAGCGCCGCCTTATTGGATTCCAGCTGGTCAAAAATGTCAGCCACGCCCCCGGGAGCTACAGGAACGTGGTACACCACCATAGCCGAGTGATGGTCCTGTAGGAACGCAGGGAAAGAAAAAAAAAAAAGCCTGAGAATCACTGTGATCTACAGTCAGTTCCACTGACAACCAAATGTGACCATTTTTATTATTTAAAAAAAAAACCCTTTTATTCTACCAAAAAAATGATTCGCATGAAACGAGTCATATGAAGTGATTCACCTTCAGGTAAGTGCTGGGGAAGTGCTCCTGCATGAACGTGGTGATGCCGTCCATGTCGCAGGATGATGAGGTCAGGTACATCTTCACCGTGAAGCCGCTGCCGAACCTGCCGGGCCGAAACGGGTCACGGTTAATCTCCGGCGTTACCGCTAGAAGCTAATGTGGAAAATACTAAATAAGAGATACGGAGAGGGATAGAGGAAGTGGAGATTTCTGACCTGTTCTTGATGTGCTGTAAGGAGCCCAAACATCTGAACTGGCCTTGAACCATGATGGCAAGCCGAGTGCACAGAGCCTCACACTCCTCCATGCTGAAACAAACAAATCCAACACACGCACGTTTAATAAAAATAAGAAAACACCTTAATCTCACGCTTTGCTCGTTTTTCATCTTAAACACGTTATTCGGTTGCTACGGCGACGCGTTCTGCAGAATCCCTGACCGTCATGCAAGAATCTAATCCTGACTGTTAATGTGTATGTTGGAGGAGCTGCGATGCGCCTGGTTTTCCTCCAAACGTCCTGGGAAAGCTTCCAGACGAAAATCTGATTGCCTCTGCCAAGAGGTTACATCTGTTTGGAGTCTTCATCCAAAAACAGCTCAGTGACCACAGAATCAACTTCTGACACGGCCATCGCGGTCCGCTGACCGAAACCTCACTGAAAAGCTGTGCATAAACAAAATCGGAGTGCAAAAGTTTGTACACCCTTAAGCCCATGACCAAGAAATTAAATTTACAGCATGGAGACATTTAGGATTTTAGTTTTCGCAGACGTTCAAATTCACAAGCGAACGTTAAAAAATAAATAAATTCACTTGGTTATAATTTCAAACTTTAGCGTCTCCCTTTCTGATTGTGATAGAAAATGTGACATAAATATTCTTTAATAATTCTGTAATGCATGCCTTTGTCGTTCAAACTTCTGACCTATTTGTTTGTTTGCTTTTTGTTTGGGTTGTTTGTTTTTGGATTGTTTGGTTGATTGTTTGCTTGTTTGTTTGTTGTTTGGTTGGTTGATTTTGATTTGTTTGATTTTTGTTTGTTTGTTTGGTTGATTTTTTTTGGTTGTTTGCTTTCTGTTTGGTTGGTTGGTTAGTTTGTTATTTGTTTGTTTTTTGTTTGTTTGATTGATTTTTGTTTATTTGGTTGATTGCTTAGTTGATTATTTGTTTTTTGTTTGGTTGATTGGTTGCTTAGTTGATTGGCTGTTTGTTTATTGTTTGGTTGATTGTGTCGTTTGTTTGCTTGCTTTTTGTTTATTTGGTTGGCGGGTTGTTTAGTTGTTTGTTTGTTTATTTGGTGTTCCATTTATATAGTGCCTTTCTTACATCCAAGGCCGTTTTATAGCCTTACAGTAACACAAAACGCAAAATAAAATAAAATAAAAGAAACTCTTACGTAACCATTGGAAATACTGTGGAAAGAGAAGAAAATTTCTGTGAAAGGCTTTAGTATTGTTATTTGTAAAATATTTTAGGTTTCATAGATGTTCCTTATCTCAAGCAGCAAGGAAGGGAAAAAAAATTCTCATTTCATGTTTCCTTTTTCTGATTGAGATCTAAAATATTCTCCATTCTATAATCATTTTTCATACCTGCCTTTTGCCTTTATAATTGCTGACCTGTTTGTTTGCTTGTTTATTAGCTAGCATTCCATTTATATAGAGTTTTTCTTAAATCCAAGCTCAGTTTCCAAAGTAACACGAAACCCTTAAGGAACTCTTAACGAATAGAAAGAGACGTGTAATATTGTGTGAAAGGGAAAGTCTCTCGTTCACACAGCATTGTTTTTTTTTAGGAAACACCTTTAGTATGCTCTCAGTTGTAATCATGGTATTTTATTTGTAGATCATTTGTAACCTTGAGGTACATTCTTCTTCAACATGATCGCTGACAAATTCTTGTGTACGACAGGAACAAACGAAACCCTTATAATGGAGATGACCGAGACGGTTTTGCGTACTGTCCGAACGCTCGTACCTGTGTGATGTGAGAACCACGGCGCATTTTCCCATCACTTCATCAGAGATGATCTTCCAGAGGTGGCGTTTGGAGCGCGGGTCCATTCCTGAGCTGGGCTCGTCCTGCGCGAGAGAGGGGGCCAAGCACACAAAGCAGGTGATTGTGAGTAAGATAAGAGCTTCGGTATCTCACACAGCATCGGTAGACCCAGGGTAGTAATAAAACACAACAGGAGCTGAATGGCGAAATAAAAGGAGCTGGATGGTGAAACGAGAGAGCGGCTGATGGACAGATGGACAATGTAGAAGCTGTTATTATAAACTGTGAATGTGCGCCGTTTTTGAAACAGATTTTTACGCTGTAGTCGAGAAGGAGGAGGTGGTTACCAAGAGCAGGATCTGTGGCTGTCCAATCAGAGCCAGGGCTGTAGAGAGTTTACGGCGTGTTCCACAGCTGTAGCGTTCGCTGATGATGTGCCTGTGGTAGTTCAGCTCCAGTTTCTTCAGGAGATAGTTCACCACCTGAGACACAAAACACCTCATTATTCGTCAATCTCAAATGATCATAATGTCACGGACGACTACGTTTTGATACATTAAACAAACAAAAACTATGACGTTGCCAAGGTTTCTCACAGAGTTTATCTATTTGTTACACTGTCTTAGTCCTGGCAGCATTTTAACTGTAATAAAGTTCTCGATTCCTGAACATTACATTAATATTGTCCTTTTAAACCCAATGTATTGTTGAATTGTGAAGAAATGAATTGCGTGCCCTGCGATGGACTGGCACCCTGTCCAGGGTGTACCCCGCCTTGTGCCCGATGCTCCCTGGGACAGACTCCAGGTTCCCCGTGACCCTGAATAGGATAAGCGCTATAGAAGATGGATGGATGAAGAAATGAAAAGTGTGCTGTTCGGAGAACCCTACACGACACGAATGCTGTTTCATCATTAAATGTAAAGAAGATAATCAATGACAGGATGATGCGATTAAAGCAGCGTTACTGTTACCACCCTGACGTGGATTATTTACCTAGAACAACACGTCCAGATGGGTTTCATTCCTCTTATGGGTCAACAATTTGCCGATGATATCGATCGCAACACACCGAGAACCTCCGATACTGCATTTTTCTTTTTCTTCTGCTAAACACTTTTAGCTGTTTATGATTAGAATAATAATAATAGTAATATATTTAGAGAAATGCAGGTCATCGGGGTGTTCTAACGACCGGAGCTGAAAGACATTAAAAGTGATTAATGAATCTAATGATGTTAGCAGCAGGCTGCAGTGCAGCCACGCACGGTGCGCATGGACTGTACGCTCATTAGCGTTTCCTTATGAGAATGACTTTTATATTGATATGGTGTATGTGGATGACTTGTGTATGTGTATAATTGTGGGGGTTTTTGTTGTTGTTGTTGTTTTTTTTAATGAGAAAAATTTCCACATTGGTGGACAGTAAAGTTAAACCAATCAATTCCCATCAGTGCTAATAATACATTTCGACCATATGTCTGTCTCTTAGAACTAGAGTCCGACGAGTCAAAATTCGCTGGAATAGAGACCGGCGATTAATTATTTGCAACATCTCGGCTAGAAATGTTCTCAAACTTGCGCTAATCCCAAGACGACCTTCCCAAGTAAAATAACCTTATATGAACGCTAATGTTTTCTTCTTTTTAAAGTCAGCTACCTTTTTTCTGCCTTTATATATACATTTTAACATTTATTTCAGTTTTAATTAATGAAGCACTAATTATCGTCAGAAAAAAAAGAAGAAGAAAAAAAAAGAAAAGCTTCACAAGCCGGTTTAACGCGGAGAGCACGGTAATGAGCGGCGTTCGAATTAAAACGCCGCCGCGTTGAAGTGTGCTGAGGCAAAAGCCTCGCCTGATGAATGCATCGCAATTAATTGGGTTCCTCACATCAAAAGCGCCAAACTGCCCGACGCTGAATATTAACACCTCAGCGTGGACCTGGGCGAAACCCTGACGAGCTTTCAGCACAAAACGATGCTTCAAAAAGCCGTCTCGTGTGTTCTCCGTTTTCCTTTCATACGACCTACGATTCTTTCTTTAATTGTCCGGGAACAGGAGGTGAATAACGTCGAGACCGGCTCTTCAGCTCGTGCCGGTGTGAAACGGTGAAAAAGATCTGAAATGACTCAGCGCTTCCATTAATCTTCCATTATAGAGTATGTGCTGCTCCGAGAGTAAGAGTCATCACCTCCAGCGTTAAAGCGATTTTAAAATAAAATAATAATCATCTCAGAGCTCAGGGTGCTGGAGAAACTCTTGTGTGGTTTTTAAAAAAAAATTTTTTTATAAACGTTATAATAAACGATGATTAGTAGAAGGGACGTACCTCGAGAGAAAAATACGAGGAGGACCGCGTGGAGAAGAAACGGATTGTGTGGACCATCGTTACTTTATTTAAAGACTTAAATAGTTAATGAAGATCTCACCACTGCATTCCGAGTTAGGGGTTTATTTTTTTTTTTTTTTGGGGGGGGGGGGGGTTACGACTGAATTACCACTGCAAGATTAAATAATTAGCTTTTATCGCTAATCAATATGGAGAAACGGCGACGCTGCCCAGTCGCATTCAATACTCCACTCGCATAGGCCTCGCTCAGTTTAGAAAGTCACATGGTGTTGCTATGTGGTTGCCATGGTATTCCAGTTGCTTGCTAGAGTGTTGTGCATAGGCATGTAGTATGGAATATCACCTGGGTACTAGGTGTTAATTGGTTGCTATTGTGCATCAACAATCTTCCCAAAAAGCACAGGTACACCCTTCACCAAGAGTGTAATAACTCACATGCTCTAGCTTGAGAAGCAGAAGTGTTGCGCTAGTTAGTTTAAGAGGTTAAACTAGCAGATTAGCATGTATTCAGACGGGATCAAAGCGGTGGACCACGCCCTATTAAAAAAAACAAAACAAAAAAACAACCACCCTAGTGCTGTTTTTCCCGTCACAGTCACGCCGTACAAGTGACCACTCGTGTGATGTAGGTCATACACACTCACGAGTCATGAGGGAACGTCAACGAGAGTGCGCCGAGAACGTTAGCGGGAAGCTCAGAAAAGCCACAGTGAGTATCTGATGAGAGGAAGTAGGTGCGACTGAGGGCACTCTGTACGAGTACGTTAGCATTAGTGTAAAGACGCCGTCCCACCTGATCGATATCTCTCTTACAGATGCCCCTGATGCGAGCGTAGAAGTATAGGTGCTCTTCTCCCGTCAGCAGGTCATCCAGAGCGTCCACCTGCGGGCAGTAGCCGATGTTTATGCCCTCCGTCCTGCAGTCCATGATGTCCACCGTCCTCCTGAAACACAGCATGCTCATCAGAGGAAAACATTACAAAAACGTGTGCGAGGCTGGGAGGCTGGCTGGGAAAAGTAGACATTAGGAAATGAGCGAATTACCCGTCCCGGTCGAGCACTTGTGCCAAGCCGTGTGTCGGACTGATGTCTCCGGTTAGCATCTTAAACGTGGTGGTCTTTCCTGCTCCGTTGACTCCCAGCAATCCAAAGCACTAGGACAGAAATACAAGCTTTTAACGTCATGCGTAAAACTGAACAGAATCCGTTTCATTCGCTATAAAAACGCTTTTGGTTCTCGGTCCGAATCACAACGCGAGCACGACGGCACCATCGGCGCTCGAAATGCAGACTTCTTTCAACGTTTGCTCATTTCCCCGTATCTCGGCCTCGTTCGCCTGTTGTTCTTTTGAAAACGGTACAAGACAATGCTTTATTACAGTCTCGCTTCGTAACATGTTTATAAGCCATCAATAGATGACGTGTTAATCATTCATTAAGGATTATAACCTGGCTACATGCATTTGTACGCTACTAGTACATTCATTAATAACGGATTTACAAACGGATGCAAAAATACCGGGTTGTAATAACGTCATCATTTATAACGTGTTTATAAACCATCCACAGATTATATTTATTTTATATAAGGTTCGAAACCTGGCTCCATATTTCGTAATTGTTTTATAGCAACCCATATAAGACACAATTATGAAATATGGACGACGATATCAGTTTATAACACATTTATATGCTGTTAGTAGATCATTTATTATTTATTAAGGACCAACCGGGCGATTTAATAACGCTGGTGCTCTATGACATGTTCATAAGCCATTGAATACATGATTTGCTCATTATTGATACGCTATTGCTATATAATTAGCAACCCATGCACAAAGAATTACTATAACCTCCTCCTAATTGTCGGTTTGATAATATCATGTTCTAGAACGTTCATACAGCTTTAATAAACGTCGTGTAATTACTTATTACGGTTTAAAACCTGCTTACAAGCATCCATGCATCATATAACCATATAAATAAACATAACTCGCTCTCCATATATGAACAATAACTTATAACGTGCTTCTACGCCATTCATAGATGAAGTGTTAATTATTTAGTACAGATTAAAACCTGGCCACAAAATTGGCATATAATTACTAACTCGGATACAGAACAATAAATTGCCTCATAAAGTGTTCATAAATGATATGTTGGCTATTTATTCATGCGTAGAGCCTTGTTATAAAGCGTTTCTGCTGAAATGGCGTATAATTGTTAACCTATTATTTTTTTTTTTTTTTTAAAATAAGCAAAACTGTTTTCTTGCACGGAGTGAAAAGATTTCAGCTTTAAAAAGAAACTATCGATCATGTAAGTTAATGAATAAATCTATAATTTAAAGGGTTTAAAAAGTCTTTCGTAATAATAAATAATTCACCGGTATCATTGTTTCTGAACTGAAATGATCAAGTTGTTTAATAATATGAATAAGGATTAAACCGCGCTCGCGTCACGTCACCGCGCTACATAATGCGTTATAAATGATTAATAAATGACCTGTTGTATTGTTATAAACGTTATGTAAGTAAATTATATAGATTATGGAAGGTGTTTGTGTATGGGGTGCTTATTGTAAACGGTTTATAATCATGTCGGAATGGGTCATAATTACTACGTGGTTATAAAACGAAAAGAGACAATGGGTGCAGAATGTTTGGAATCAGCACTGACCTCTCCCGCCGGTATTCCGAAGGACAGGTTGGTGACGGCCTGCACTCGGTGGTTCAGATGTTGGTAGATCTTGGTGAGCTGACTGACCTGCAGCAGGTCAGACCCGGCGACTCCGCTGTCCACACGCTGACGCTCAGCCAACACGTCCTTGTCCACGTCCTCGCCCCGACTTCCTGTCTGAGGCACCCGCGGTCGGCGTGTCCACAACCGCCTGGTCAGAGACGGAGAAGACGTTGGCACGACATAACAATATGGATTTGAAGCTTGCACACTGTTTCTGCTTTCACAAAAGATTTTCATCAGAAAGCAGAAGCAATTTTAATCGCTTACAAACTGTCCGGGTGTTTTGAACACAATGGGGTTGTATGGGATATATTCGCATATTGATCCTGATAGGTTGAAATATGATGCATTCGAGATAACAAGCACGACGTTCTGATGATGCCATAAGGGGGCGTTTGAGATAACGAGCACGACGTTCTGATGATGCCATAAGGGGGCGTTAGAGATAACGAGCATGACGTTCTGATGATGCCATAAGGGGGCGTTAGAGATAACGAGCATGACGTTCTGATGATGCCATAAGGGGGCGTTAGAGATAACGAGCATGACGTTCTGATGAGGTCATACGGGGGTGTTAGAGATAACGAGCACGATGTTCTGATGAGGTCATAAGGGGGCGTTAGAGATAACGAGCACGACGTTCCGATGTCATAAGGGGGCGTCAGAGATAACGAGCATGACGTTCTGCTGAGGTCATAAGGGGGCGTTAGAGATAACGAGCACGACGTTAAGTTGATGTTATAAGGGGGTGTTAGAGATAATGAGCATGACGTTCTGATGAGGTCATAAGGGGGCGTTAGAGATAACGAGCACGGCGTTCCGTTGAGGTCATAAGGGGGCGTTAGAGATAACGAGCACGGCGTTCCGTTGAGGTCATAAGGGGGCGTTAGAGATAACGAGCACGGCGTTCCGTTGAGGTCATAAGGGGGCGTTAGACATAACGAGCACGACGTTCCGATGAGGTCATAAGGGGGCGTTAGAGATAATGAGCATGACGTTCTGATGAGGTCATAAGGGGGCGTTAGAGATAATGAGCATGACGTTCCGAGGTCATAAGGGGGCGTTAGAGATAACGAGCATGACGTTCCGTTGAGGTCATAAGGGGGCGTTAGAGATAACGAGCACGGCGTTCCGTTGAGGTCATAAGGGGGCGTTAGAGATAACGAGCACAACGTTCTGATGAGGTCATAAGGGGGCGTTAGAGATGACGAGCACAATGTTTCGTTGATGTCATAAGGGGGCGTTAGAGATAATGAGCATGACGTTCTGACTGATGATGTCCTAGTGGGTGTTTCTAGAGTTGACATTCTGTAGATGATGTCATAAATGGTGACCAATCAACACCTTCACTTCCTTGCACATAGTGGAACTAATACACACTCGGTGTAATCACTCACTGCTGTCAGGTTTTGTTGGTTTTGTCAATCTTATCCCTTTACTGTTTTTTTTTTGTTGTTTTTTTCCATTCTTTCTTCCACCTGACTCCGCCCTGCCCCACGGTCCTCACCTGACTTTGCGGAGGAGCCACTTGTTCATCAGCAGCCGCAGAGTGAAGCAAATGAACCCCTGCAGGAACAGCGAGATGAACATCCACCCCAGGACGTCCATGCTGAACGGGTTCTTATAGGCGTCCACTCCGTACGTGCTCAGGATCTGGACCTGCAGGTCCACCCGAGCCAGCTCCATCAACCCGTTCCCAAAACTGAACTGAGGGAACACCAGGAACACTTTGCTGAGGGTGTGGTACACCGCCTGGATGTTCTGAAAAACAAGACATAATGGCGTGGTCAGTTTGTTAATCATTAATACTTCCATACGGTCTTTACACCATCAATAATTTACACCTGTCCATTCACTTTAGTTTAAAATAAATAAGCATCGTTTAAACGAACAAATATAAATTTCACTTTTAAAGTGACACGTTCCCATTCCGCACATTACTCCGCAGCTCTGTTCGTACTTCGTACTGTACAAAGAGTCTGAATTCAGCACAGAACGTGGCTTTAAAAGAAGGTGCAGCACTTTGGCAGACCTCCGGTTTGTTTCTCACCTCCATGTTGTGTTTAGTTTGTCCCAGGAAGTACACGATGGCCGTGGAGATGATGGTGTTCATGCTGATGAAGAGGTTGATGCAGACGTAGCAGATGAAGGCCATCTCTGTGTCTTTGAACACGGTCGACACCAGGTACATCCAGGGGAAGCTGGCAAATCTGTAAAAGAGCCACGGGAATTCAATTAACCCGAGCACAAGTCGTGCCCAGCAAGTACAAAAGGAGAGAAAAGTAGTGAGTAAAAAGGGGGTGTAAAGAAGGGAGAACGTTCAGGAGCCAAGCTGAGAGACGCTGAAGATAAATGACTTCATCAGGCGAAGCTTTTCTCTCGCCTTTTTGCAACGATCTGCTTTTTTATTCATTGGGGTGGTAAAGGATAGAGGAAAGAGAGCTGTGTTTATCTGTGTGTGTGTGTGTGTGTGTGTGTGTGTGTGTGTGTGTGTGAAATCACGTCTACGGACCTTAGATAAAAATAAAATCGCGAACAAAGATCAAACTCGTCAGTAATAATCCATGCCGTGGTGATGATACAACTACAAGCTTTTATTTATAGATGAAACACTTCGTATTACAGTCTGTTTACGATTAGTCTTGGACGATGCGGGGCGTCCGCCGTCCAGTACGAGTCCCCGTCAACGACCTGTTACTATAGAAACGACAACGTATTAGAACGAGCGCACCGATATGAACCTTCCGACCAATCAGAGTTTAGAATTAAACAACGCTGTGGTACAAATATTTTTGAAATGAGTCGACCGAGTCTGTAACACACCCCGCTTGTCCTTCGTACAGAAACTCATATGATGACGTTATTATGCTGCATATGTTTGGGGTGTGGTTGAAGATGGGGTTGGGGGGAGGTGGGGGGGGGGGCAGATTTCAGTGAGAACGGTTTACTACAGCCGCGCCTTTTCCCGAGCTGAGAGTGTGGAGTCGTCTTCGTTGCCGCACCACGACGTTCCATAGTATTAAATGTATCTATAAATGGATAAAAAGTATGACCTGTTTTTTAAAAAAATATTAAGCTAGTGAAGATTTAAGACTGACCCGAAGAGTATGAGGAGCAGCGAGACGGCCCCCAGGTTGAATCTGTCAGTGAAGGCAGGAAGCTGGAACGCTGCGATCGTGATGATGGAGAGAATCACAGGAATCATGTACAGGGCCTGGAGAGAGACAGAGAGCGAGAGAGAGACAGACAGGCAGAGAGAGTGACGGAGAGCGAGAGAGTGACGGAGAGCGCGAGAGACAGAGAGAGTGACAGATGGAGAAAGAGAGAGTGAGACGGAGAGAGAGAGAGCGACAGATAGAGAAAGAAAGCGTGAGACAGGGAGAGAGCGAGAGACAGGGAGAGAGTGCAACAGAGACAGAGAGAGAGCGACAGATAGAGAAAGAGTGAGACAGAGATGGAGAGAGAGAGAGAGAGCGACAGATAGAGAAAGAGAGAGTGACAGAGCGACAGATAGAGAGAGAGAGACAGGGAGAGAGTGCAACAGAGACAGAGTGAGAGAGTGACAGAGAGAGAGAGTGACAGAAAGAGAGAGTGAGACAGAGACAGAGAGAGAGAGCGAAAGAGAGAGTGACAGAGTGACAGATAGAGAGAGAGAGTGAGAGACAGGGAGAGAGAGAGTGCAACAGAGACAGAGAGAGAGTGACGGAGAGAGCGACAGATAGAGAAAGAGCGAGAGACAGGGAGAGAGAGACAGAGAGAGAGTGCAACAGAGACAGAGTGAGAGAGTGACGGAGAGAGCGACAGATAGAGAAAGAGAGAGTGAGACAGACGGAGAGAGAGAGCGACATATAGAGAGAGAGAGCGACATATAGAGAAAGAGAGAGTGAGACAGAGTGAGAGAGAGCGACATATAGCGAAAGAGAGAGACAGCGACAGATAGAGAGACAGAGCGAGAGAGAGATCACAGGATTAGTGTAATGTCAATGTGAGAGAACTTCATATATCTATTTAGTTCGTTTACTACAGCCATATTCTAAATTAAAGTTAGCTCTTAGTAAGAACGTGAATTTGCATAATGATAAGTCGACGAAATGAGCTTTTATTCACTATTAAATGCTTTTCCTCCCCTTCCCCCAGACTTAAGCATTCTTACTGCATTAAAATGATGTTGCAGTGCATTTATTACATTCACCGGAGTAAAAGCCAGAGAAAAGTTCCTTTCAGTCACGTCGCTCATCGTGAATATTTCACAATATTTGACATCTCATTTTTGCCAACAGAGAACTTCCTTAAATAGTCAAATTTTTCCGATCCCGAAGCGAAATAATAAGCGGATAATCAGAGTCCAGACGATGTGTAAAATACCATCTCGTACCATGTCGTAGAAGAAGTTGACGGTCCAGTAGAAAGGTTCGCTGATTCCTGATATGTGCTGCAGCCTCTTAGAGCCGGTGTGATGCTCCTGAACCTCGTAGATGACGAAACTGGCTGTCATGATGGAGAACCCGGTGAGGACGCACATCGCCACCAGAAGGTTGACCAAGTTGCGAACGCTGAGGGAGAGATGGTTTACTCGGATACGGTACGACACGACGTACAACAATAAATAAATAAATAGATACGCGTTAGGAAATGATTAGGGCCTTCGGATCCGCCTCTTTCAGATGATACAGTACACATCCGGATGCTGTGATACGATATGATCCACAAATCAAGGCTACTGTTAGACGAGTAATGATTCGATACACGTGGATATGACATTGAGATGCAGACACCATCCGATATGATTTTAGACCTATTTAGGAAAGTCTTCAGGAAGCTGCGTTTTTGTCTTATTAACGTCAGTCTTTGTATTCTCTCTCTCTCTCTCGTCCCTTCACCGCCTTCTCTGCACAGACTCTAAGCTGAGCTTTACATCTTGAGCGTGGGCTTTCTGAAGCGGTAAAATGCTGATCCGAAGATTAATCAAGCACGCGCTTAAGAACTTGGTGCCACGACCCAGATGGCTCGCTAAAACCTCCCTGGTGAGTTACGCCGTTATTTACGAACTAGATGAAAATTTGGTTGTGTGTGGAGTTTAGGGTGAGGGATAGGGGTTAAGGTTTAGGGGTGAGGGGTTAGGGTGAGGCCTTAGCATTGGGGGTTAAGGCTTAGGGTTAGGGGGAGGGCTTAGGGTTTAGCGGTGAGGGCTTAGGGTTTAGCGGTGAGGGCTTAGGGTTGGGGTTTAGGGGTGAGGGGTTAAGTTTAGGGTGAGGGCTTAGGGTGAGGCCTTAGGGTTGGGGGTTAGGGTTAGGGGGAGGGGTTAGGAGGTAGGGTTAGGGTTTAGGGTTAGGTTGAGGGCTTAGGGTTTAGCAGTGAGAGCTTAGATTTAGGGTGAGGGCTTAGGGGTGAGGGCTTAGATTTAGGGTGAGGCCTTAGGGTTGGGGTTTAGGGTGAGGCCTTAGGGTTGGGGGTTAGGGTTTAGGGTTAGGAGGAGGGCTTAGGGGTGAGGGCTTAGGTTTAGGGTGAGGCCTTAGGGTTGGGGGTTAGGGGGAGGGTTTAGGAGGTAGGGTTAGGGTTTAGGGTTAGGTTGAGGGCTTAGGATTAGGGGTTAGAATGAGGGTTTAGGGTTTGGGCTAGTTACTCTATGCAGCCTTTTTGTAGACAGATCTTCTGATCCAAACTGTTATTTCTTTACACCCTTAAAAATGATTATCAGATAAAAAAAAGCGATTACGGGGCAAAAACATTGCATTTCTGGTCTGTTTTTTTTTTTAATTTTTTTTTTTAATAGAACTCGTTTATAGGCATGACAAGTTTGTTTGTATGCCACATTTTGTACACAGGGTCATAGGAGAAAAGCTCAAATAAAAGAATCAATAAAAGTAAGATTGTTTTTTTTTTTTTTTAAACATGGATTTTAGGTCATATTTAAAATCGTCTGGAGTTTACATCTCTGATATTCTTCCAAAATACCCACGAGAGTTCTGCAGAGTTGGGTCCTGGGCACTCGGTCTGTATTTTTAAAGAGCTACCTACAGGCGTACTTCCTCCCCCTGGCCTTGCTTTCTCACTATTACTCTTCCACGAGGGCAAGAACGTGGACAAAGGCCAGGCACGGCGAGAGCCCAGAACAAATGAGAAAATCGATCTAAAGAGCACGAGCGGCCTCCGCGCGGCGGAGGTGAACATTTCGCACTAATGCGAGCGGGGTTTGTAATAGCAAAGAGCGATGCTGAAATATGGGGAAAGGAGAAGAAAGGAAAAAAAAAAACAGATGGAGAAAAACACGAGCTTGAGAGGTTGTTTATAAAATGACTCGGGTTTTCCCTGATGGGATGAAACGGAATAAATGATAACGATGTTAGTGAGAGAGCTTCTTTTACAGCATCAATTTTAAAAGTAAAACAAAAAAAAAGGATACCGGTAACGCTGCTTAAAATGAAGCTCATAAAAAAAATTCATAACAATTTCCATAATGCAGACAAATTTTTGGAAATGGAGTCAAGATTTATACCTTGTAGTACAACTTAATTAATTATAATCTACTGTATATCCTTCTCTTCTGTGCGTATTTATACACACTCAGACATGCTAAGCCTGACGCGTAGCCATACGTTTTATATCCGGTTTTATTACAGTAACCGTCATTTATTAAGTTAAGACGTAAACACTGGAAAAGTGTACTTTCTTTCTTCCTGTTCGAGGGAACGTATGTTATACGTTATGTATGGTCATAAATAATAGTGTGCACATCAATATTTCTAGTTTCTAGAACCCAGTATTCACACACTCCAGTTTCTATGGCAACAAGCTTGACCGTGCTGTTTGAACGTTAATAACTTCCTAGTTATCGTCACCACGCCGTTGTTCGTTTCGTCTTACTGTTGGAAAAGTGCCGGTCCGAATTTTTCAGAGAATCTTCATGTTTTAATGAAAATACTGAACTGATGTTAAACGTATGGGTGTCTAATGTTAGCAAAGTAAAGTATATACCGATCGAGTTCATTTCACGTGAATTGAATTCAAAATATTCTCTTTCAAGCAGGGAAAAATCGAAACGAGAGATCATGGATGTAAAATAGGGGAAAGGGGGCGGGACTTCCATCACGTCAGTTAAGATCCAGATCCAGGGGCAGTGGTGGCTTAGCGGTTGAGGCTCTGGGTTACTGATAGGAAGGTTTGGGGGTTCAAGTCCCAGCACTGCCAGGCTGCCACTGTTGGGCCCTTGAGCAAGGCCCTTAACCCTTTCTGCTCCAGGGGGCGCTGTATCATAGCTGACCCTGCGTTCTGACCCCAACTTCCTGACATGCTGGGGTATGCGAAGAAAGAATTTCACAAATTTTCAGAGGCAAGTCGTACTAGCGTACTCTGAAGGTTAAAATTTGTCTGCACCCTTCTCTTCATCCAAAATGTGTCCAGTAAAATCATTTCTTTTTTCGATTATGCTTTGAAAAGCACCAGGTGAGTGACGTTGCATGCGCTAACCTCGAAACCACCTTGAGAGGATGCAAATATTGCACCGGGCCGGTAATCGATAAACGGAACTCAAAGCAGACCCCGTTTAATACGATGAAAGAGGAGTAAATACAGCAGTCAAATTTCATTACTGCAAGTGCTTGGCTGGAATGAAAATGTCCACACGCCGCTTGCATTTTTACCACCCCGGGGCATTTGCTTCACTTCTATGAGCTGCATGTGTTAAAGATTAATGTCTGACAAATGAAGAATGAACTACATGCTTACATGGCATCCTCTTCTTCCACTTGGCCAGGGTAGGGGTGGCTGGACACGGAGATTGCTGCATGCAAGGGAAAGAAAGAAAGAGAAAAACGACAGGATTAAATTGCATGCCCAATTCACATTCACACAACGGCGGCCTGAGCCGCGTCACGAGCGAGCAGGGCAGCTGGCCTGATGAACCCTCGCTGGATTTATGCCCCGTTTTCAGGCCCGAGTGAGTCCACCGGCTACATTTGAATGATTGCATCTCCCTTTTCCCTTATTGACTGCTTGGTCTGCATTAATCTTGCCTACAGGCAGACGGTGAATCTCAGCCGCTGGCCCAGTCTGGCTCTGTTGCTGAAATAAAAGGTTGGAGCCTCTGTCCTGCTTTATTCACTTCAACCTGGCTCTCAGCACCACTAATTACAATTCCTGACACTGCATTGCATCCTGACAGGGACAGAAGATAAACACTGCCCCCTGGTTTAGCACAAGGGAAATGCACAGCAAAATCAGGAGTGGTGAAGGAAGACGGACGAAGCACGGCATGGAGGATTTCACATTTATAAACCAAGCTGGAAATGCTGAGCATTTCTCATAGATTTACCACTGAAATATCAAATAACCCCATAACACTTTGAATTGAAATTTAAGTCACTACTTTCGCCACTCCAGTACACCAGACTAAGCGTACGGAGATGTACAGTTTAACTCTAACTAATAATAGCGCTCTTATTTCAACAAAACGGTGCGGCACCACTCGGCTCGCCTGCAAAGACAAAGGTCAGGGCTGTACGTTTCCTGTTCCTGTTCCTACAAATAGTAGTTGTAAAAGTAAGAGGAGTTTGTCTGGAGGTAGTCAGGTGACTAGTTATACTCCTTAAAAAAAAATTTTAATTAGAACATAGTCTGTTTTAGTGACGGGAAGTAACCAAAACAGAAGGGTGCCGATATATTTTTCTACAGTCAAAATATAGGGACGCAAATTTTATACTTGACGGTCACGTGACACTGCAATACCCAAAAATAAGGGGGGGGGGGGGGGGGGGGTGCCGAAACTTTAATCTTTGCTAAACAATACAGAGAAGCAAATTTTTACGTAATGGCTATACGGCACCGGAATACAGTAAAGCGTGCCAATACTTCAATCTTTACTGAAAATTCAGAGTAGCAAACTTTTAAATAATGGCTGAATGCTACCCAAAGACAGTCAAGGGTGCCAATATTTGAATTGTTATTGAAAGTAGAGAGTAATTAACTCTTTTACTGGCTATGTGGCACCCAAATACCATCAAGGGTGCCAAAATTTCAAATCTTTAGCAATCTTTAACACAGGGAAGTACATTTACTTAACGTTCGAGTGACAGTAATATACACCCAAGGGTGCCAATGTTTTCACTGAAAATACAGGGTAGCAAAACTTTTAAGTAACGGACACTTGGCACCCAAATACAGTCGAGGGTGCCAATACTTTACCTGTTAGTTTAAAAATACAGGGACGCAAACCCGCATGTAATGCCTACACGGCATCCAGGTAGTGTAGCAAACGTTTACTTAAGAGCTACCCGGCACCGGGACAGAGTCGGGGGTGCCAATATTTTCATGCAGTTAAAAAAGACAAAGCGTGTGTTATAGTGTGTGTATTATAGTGAATGCGGTGTGTTAGTGTGTGTATTATAGTGAATGTGGTGTGTTATCGTGTGTGTATTATAGTGAATGTGGTGTGTTATAGTGTGTGTACTATAGTGAATGTGGTGTGTGTACTATAGTGAATGTGGTGGGTTATAGTGTGTGTACTATAGTGAATGTGGTGTGTTATAGTGTGTGTATTATATTGAATGTGGTGTGTTAGTGTGTGTATTATAGTGAATGTGGTGTGTTATAGTGTGTGTATTATAGTGAATGTGGTGTGTTATAGTGTGTGTATTATAGTGAATGCGGTGTGTTATAGTGTGTGTATTATAGTGAATGCGGTGTGTTATAGTGTGTGTACTATAGTGAATGTGGTGTGTGTACTATAGTGAATGTGGTGTGTTATAGTGTGTGTACTATAGTGAATGTGGTGTGTTATAGTGTGTGTACTATAGTGAATGTGGTGTGTGTACTATAGTGAATGTGGTGGGTTATAGTGTGTGTATTATATTGAATGTGGTGTGTTAGTGTGTGTATTATAGTGAATGTGGTGTGTTATAGTGTGTGTATTATAGTGAATGTGGTGTGTTATAGTGTGTGTATTATAGTGAATGCGGTGTGTTATAGTGTGTGTATTATAGTGAATGCGGTGTGTTATAGTGTGTGTACTATAGTGAATGTGGTGTGTGTACTATAGTGAATGTGGTGTGTTATAGTGTGTGTATTATAGTGAATGTGGTGTGTTAGTGTGTGTATTATAGTGAATGTGGTGTGTGTACTATAGTGAATGTGGTGTGTTATAGTGTGTGTATTATAGTGAATGTGGTGTGTTAGTGTGTGTATTATAGTGAATGTGGTGTGTTATAGTGTGTGTATTATAGTGAATGTGGTGTGTTATAGTGTGTGTATTATAGTGAATGTGGTGTGTTATAGTGTGTGTATTATAGTGAATGCGGTGTGTTATAGTGTGTGTATTATAGTGAATGTGGTGTGTGTACTATAGTGAATGTGGTGTGTTATAGTGTGTGTATTATAGTGAATGTGGTGTGTTAGTGTGTGTATTATAGTGAATGTGGTGTGTGTACTATAGTGAATGTGGTGCGTTATAGTGTGTGTATTATAGTGAATGCGGTGTGTTATAGTGTGTGTATTATAGTGAATGTGGTGTGTGTACTATAGTGAATGTGGTGTGTTATAGTGTGTGTATTATAGTGAATGTGGTGTGTTATAGTGTGTGTATTATAGTGAATGCGGTGTGTTATAGTGTGTGTATTATAGTGAATGTGGTGTGTTATAGTGTGTGTACTATAGTGAATGTGGTGTGTGTATTATAGTGAATGTGGTGTGTTATAGTGTGTGTACTATAGTGAATGTGGTGTGTTATAGTGTGTGTACTATAGTGAATGTGGTGTGTTATAGTGTGTGTATTATAGTGAATGTGGTGCGTTATAGCGTGTGTATTATAGTGAATGTGGTGGGTTATAGTGTGTGTATTATAGTGAATGTGGTGTGTTATAGTGTGTGTATTATAGTGAATGTGGTGGGTTATAGTGTGTGTATTATAGTGAATGTGGTGCGTTATAGCGTGTGTACTATAGTGAATGTGGTGTGTGTATTATAGTGAATGTGGTGTGTTATAGTGTGTGTACTATAGTGAATGTGGTGTGTGTACTATAGTGAATGTGGTGTGTTATAGTGTGTGTATTATAGTGAATGTGGTGTGTTATAGTGTGTGTACTATAGTGAATGTGGTGTGTTATAGTGTGTGTATTATAGTGAATGTGGTGCGTTATAGTGTGTGTACTATAGTGAATGTGGTGTGTTATAGTGTGTGTATTATAGTGAATGTGGTGTGTTAGTGTGTGTATTATAGTGAATGTGGTGTGTTATAGTGTGTGTACTATAGTGAATGTGGTGCGTTATAGTGTGTGTACTATAGTGAATGTGGTGTGTGTATTATAGTGAATGTGGTGTGTTATAACGTGTGAGTTAAGACTCACCGTACTGCTGTGGCTGCTTGCTTGCTGGGATTTTGGCGCGCAGGATGAAGTTGTTGAGGCTGTTGAGGTAGGCCGGCATCGTGTGATGGCCTTCAGGGTTATACCACACCTGCAGGGATCATTAACAACGGCTCTTATAACGTCAAACACTGTCGCGGTATCACCTCGTCCTGATTTGGGAACAATTCCGACTTGTGGCGGTGAAATAAAACACGCGCTGCCCCCGAGACACGTCAAGCCAACGACCGAATCTTTTCAAACTACTGCATCATGGGGCAATGTGTAACACTCCGAGGAACGCGCTATCCGCCCTCTTCCCACACACGAGCACACAGACACCCAGGGGTTGGCTAGAGACGCCAGAGATTTTACCTAGCCTACTAGGTTTACAGTGCGGGAAATAAGTATTAGACGCGTCAACGTTTATTTTCAGTAAATAAGCTGGTTCTTTGCCTTACCTTGCCTTGGAGAACTGCTTTTAATCAGCGTGTTCAATACTTTTTTCCCGTGTCATTCCACTTTATTACACATAACTTCATTTATGCACTTTAATGTTGTGAATTCTTTATATTTACGGATTTCTCAAGTTAATCCTGATGTCTGGTGAAAATCTCGTGTGAATAGCCTCATTGGGGAAAAAATTTTGACATGTCCAATACTAATTTTGACTTATACAGTGTTTTGACGATTAAAAACGCTTCAGTCGCGCTGCCTGTTTTCTCTCTGTCCGAGTGGCACTGTGGAGACGTGCATTTTCAATTGTTTGCCCAGCAGGGGGCGCACACCCTTCCTAATTTCCCATCGCCCTGCTCACCACCAGCTAAACACAGTCACGATACTATACACACAGAAACCCAACGGAGTCCCGACTCGTCTTATAACAGGCTTAAGGCGATCGGATATTTTATTCGGGGACGGGAGTGCACTGGGAGAAAGGGTCAAGGCTGTCGATCGTGAATAAAGACGTGAGCAGGACGGTCAAGAGAACAACGAGGGCAAAAAATTGAATGAGGACGGAGAAAACATTGACAAATACATGGGTAAAATAAAACTCTTCGGATGCTGCATCTGTTGACGGTTATGTTCCTGATGCGACGTGTTCTTTCAAAGACGTATAACCTGTCCCACATGATCAGTTGCGCTCATTTGATTAACGATGTTTGTGCCCCAAAAAAAAAGCAACTACATTTATCACACTCGGATCACAATTGATGAGTCAGACTTGAAAAAAAAAAAAAAGGTTTTAAAAAGTCTATTACAGAAATAATCAGACATAAAATTTTAGCAAAGTGAATCTAATTAAATAAACGCTTTTAGCTAATATATTTTCAATGCTGTAACACGGTGAAGCAAAGACCCTCGTACTGTAAATATGTCCATGTGAAACCCTCGAACGGTCTTTGATCAGCGACTGTATCTGTGATTAATTACCTTTGTTAACGTCCTGTTCTTGGGCACCTCCAAAATGTCCATTTGGAGACTGCTGGGAAGGGGATTCCCAAAGGACCAGCCTCCATACCTACACACACACACACACACAATCAATAGTTTACTCCTTTCAGATTAAATAGGTCAGGGCGCTACAGTGCGAACTTTTCCGCATTGATTTTCCCATTCATTAGCCGCCTCGCTCATCTGTGTTTTCTCCTCTGGGTCCTACGATGCGCTTGTGATTCGTCTTTGCACCTTTTACGCCACATGAATAATGCATGACTTATAACTGTTTTTTTTTTTTGTTGTTGTGCATAATAAAGAATTTCAACGCAATTTCCGACATCGCAAGAAAGGCCGAGTGGCGACGGCAAGACGAGAAATCCGCCGAGAGTTTCGTCTCGTCGTTCAGGATCTAATCCTGCACGACCCGTGTTTATTAATTCTCTTTCACGCTTCCGTGCTTTACTTCAAAGCCTGGATCAAAAGTCATAAACATGTCATAAGCTGTCATGACTGACATTGAGTTACATAGTCAGTCGTCATTACATTTTATAACTTAAGTCGGCCTTGTCAACAAGAATCGGTGTCTTTATGACGGCTGTTTGAAATACGCCTGTATAAATCTCAATATAGGTTTCATAAAGCGCTTATATAGGTGTCATAAGATGCCTGGAAAGTGTCATTACATAACCTCATGCCAACAAAAATCCATGTCATTTGACTCGGGTGTTACGAGAACCTGGAATGACAAAAGTAGTGTTTATGATAGTTTATACCTGTTGAAGTCTTTATTTTATGAGTGTTAATGTAAGTTCATGTCAGTTGAAATAAAGGGGGGGAGGGGTTCTGTAGGTGTTATAGCATGTAGCCCTATTAACCCACCCTTAAGTACAGGCCTGTCCTCTTAGATCATGAAGTGTTGTATCATATTCAAATGCAAGCTGACTTTTTTTTTTCTGTGGCTATAAACCAAAACACTGACACGTTTATGACAGGGTTACGTCAGTCTTATGATTAAAGTCAAACGTTATCATGTCTTAAAGGTGGACGTGTGTCTGTCTTAACTCGCCTGTTTCGGATGAAGTCGTTAGCGGTGGCCAGGAGGTAACTCTCGACGTCGATGTCGCTCAGGTTGTAGACGATTTGAGACGAGGGGTTGGTCTTATGAGGCGGTTCGTAGCCGGGCTCCGGACACGTCTGAAACGAGACGTTTTTATTTGTTCGTTTGTTTGTTTGTTTGTATGTACTGTCATTGACACCCACAATGCGTAACTCGAAATTGCATAAATAGTAAAGAAATCAAAACGGAATATTAATGATGGTGCCTCGGACTCACTTGTGAAAAGTTCCCGCATTTACAAATCTCAAACACGGATGTGGGATTTCCTCCAGAGGTCCACTGATCCGATATGGACGCGTCTTTCTTCCGACACGCCCTGCGGGATAAAAAAAACAGAAAAACTCTGGAAAACCCTGAAGCACGGTCGGGTGGGGGTGCAAGTGGGGGGGGGGGTTACACCGTTATTTTTATCTCGATGTGTCGATTTAATTCATTATTTCAAGAGATCACATCAGTATTTTGATTTCATGCCTCATTATTTTGTGCTATTCTGTTGTCAGCTTGAGTTTATATCTTACTTTATAACTTAACGTCTCACTTTTATGACTTAACAAGTTATCTTGTTATTTCGACATACTATCTCATTATTTTGACTTAATATCTCGTTTATCATATTTTTGACTTAACGTCTATTTTTTTAAACGTTATTTTCGGACTTAACTCGTCGTTGCAAGTTATTATCTCGTTTTTGTTCCTTACTATCTCATTATTTTGGCACGATATTGCGATGTCATACTATCCTATTTCAATTCAATGCATGTTCTTTGACTTAATCAATTATTTCGGGTTATTATGTCGTTCTTCGGAGTTTTATTTTGAGTTATTAGTCATTATGTCTCACTGTCTCATTTTTGGCTTAATAGCTCGTTGTTTCAAGATATTATGTTATTTTGGCTTAATATCTCACGGTCTCATTTAAGAGTCAACATTATTTCGATTTAATTTTCTCATCCGTTCAGTATAATAACTAGAGACGAGATACTCTCTTGCTCTTTCAAGATGTGTTGTTATTTTTGAGTTATTAGCTTGTCATTGCAACTCAGTGTTTCCAAGATATTATACTATTCTGACTAAACGTCTCATTATTTCAAGACAACCTGTTGTTATTTTGGCTTAATGCATCATTCCTTTGTCTTAATGACTCGTTGTTTTAAGATGTGTTGTTATTTTTAGTTATTATCAGAGGCTTGTATCAGGCTGGAACCCAACACACATCTTACATGTGACGTACTAGCACACACACACACACTCACATTTTACATACATTTGCATATTCAAGAAGGACGAGTGTGCAATCGGACTCTCCGACTCAGACGATGTGATCTTATCATTCAGATTTGAAGCCAAGGACCCTGACGTGACCTCGTGGACTATTAAATCTGAAGAAAAGAACTCTAAAATATATAAAGATCCGCCTGATTGTGAGACTCGATTACGGAAGCCGCAGAGCTCGGGAGTGACACGAGTCTACCGCATACCAAAATGCCGTTAATATTATTAATGCAAACAATTATAAACAACTGACATCGAAGTGGATTAAAAGAGTGTCCATTTTTTCCTGCTTTTCAGACTTTACCCTGATTGTTCATTTCGTGCTCTCAGTTGGCTGTGCACTTGACCTTTTATGGAGTTTTGTGGGCGTCGCTACATGCAAATGAGCCGTGTCAGGAACACGCTTTGTACTTTAGAGCTGATCGACATACGTACGCGAGTACGAAGAAAATCGGCATTTCTGAAACTTTCGTTTGGGCTTAAAGCTTTAAAGCAGCTTAATTTTTTTTTTAAAAAAAAGGTATAATATTAGAAATAACTGCTTTTTTAAAAAAAAAATTGCCTTTGAACTTGTATATGATTGATTAAATTAATGATTTGAACTGCGCATTTTTGCTCAAGTTTAGAGAGACGTGGTGTATGACACTGAGAGCTACTCACGGGTTGTCAGGTTTATCCATACAGTAGTGATCTATACCAGGATATGACATCATGGAGTCTACCAGGTAACTGGAGCTGGAGTTCTGGTTACTATAGAGAGAGAGAGAGAGAGAGAGAAAACAAAAAACATCCTGAATTTTAACACAAAGCAATGTGTGGAATGTCCCGTAGATTTAATACCAAGCGATGAACACACACCCGAGTATCAGAGGTGTGCCGTTATAGGAAAATATTCAACGGCAGTCTGGTGTGATGAATCAGCTGTCGTAAAATGGTGACGTTTTCTATGAGGAGAGGTTTATTTAAGATGTATGGAAGGAGTCTCCAGTGTCAGAGGTGAGGTTGTAACTTTATCGTTGCGGTTTCTTAGTAACATGACAAGCTGCGTTTTTATTTATTTATTTATTGTCTAATTAGGTCCATGTGAGAGAAAACAGAGCGTGGGGGGAAAGGCTGGTGAGGGAGCGGGAAGAGGAACTGCACGGTTCATTTACTTATTAGTGTTTGTAAGCGTGTCCGGCGTACCTGAAGAAGGCGTACTGTTTCCCAGAGTCGTACATGGCGGGCGTTAGCTCCATCTCGGGGAAGTACCACAGGTCGCTCTTGATGGAGCCAAGGCCCATGGCGGCGAGGACGAACAGCACCGGGAGGAGAACCTGAGAGATCAGACCCTTCCAGTTCCTTCTGGTGTGATGAACACGTTTGAGGAGCATGGCCATCACCTGCTGACCCTTCAGCGCCAAACCACTCACCGTGGAGTTCCCTGTGAGACCTGCGTGCAGCGAGCAACACAATTAAGTTCAGGATGTTTACATTTGAAAGAAATATTCTCACATTTATATGATTTTTGCCAATTACAGATGAAGATTATGCACGTTCTGTTACGTCATGATAATTTACAGAGAGGGGTTTTTTTTTTTTTTTTTGCGTCTTAAGCCGAGTCCTGATTGTGTTCTCGAGGTGTTGTTATGGTACGAAGGTACGCTAACGTGATGTGGAGTTAGAAGCAGGAAACACTGACTGGCTCTCTCTCCGAAGTACATGCTGGAGTTCAGGTCGTCGCTCAGGCTGTCTTGGGAAGCGCCCGTGTCCAGCTCTGAGTTCGACACCGTGTACGGGCGATCCTCCTCGTCCTCTTGCGCCGCACAATCTTTCGTCAACTGCAGGAAAACCTGAAAAAGCCACAGATATCAAACTGAAATCCATATACAATGCATACACATATAAAGTATGTATGAGGATATCCCTCTGAGTGTGTGTGTGTCCCTCACCTCCTCCAGCGTGGTGTCGGAGATGCCGTAGCAGCCCAGCTGTAGAGCCTCCAGGTTGTGGTCCAAGCCACTGAGCAGTGAGCGGTAGGCAGATGAATTGTGGGAACTGTAGACAGGAAGAGAGTAGACGATATCTCCCACCTCTCCCTTCTTCAGCTGAGCCTCGGGCATGTGAGAATGGACGAACGATTTCACCATCTCAATGTCAAACTTGTCGTCTGAGTCAGGAGGCAGGACCTGAGGAAATCAGAGCCGTTTCCATGGTGATTTTAGTTTTAGGTGTAAACATGGTGATGAATAATGCTTGTGTCAAAAACTAATAATTCTTAGTCAACTTACTGTTATCCATTTTAATTTAATGAACTCGTGATAAGATTTGGCTCATAAAGCAAACGATTCGATTCATAAAGCAAGTGATTTAACCTTTGACGAAACCACTGAATCTACTGCAATTCGATTCAATTCATAAAGCAACGGTTCAACATTTGACAATACAACTGAATCTGCTGCGATTTGATTCATAAGGCAACGATTCGATGTTTTACGATACCCTTGAATCTGCTATGATTTAATATGATCCAATTCATAAATGCAAACAATTCAACACATGACAATACCACTGAATCTGCTACGATTTGATTCGATTCATGAAGCAAACAATTCATTATTTAAGGATCCTACTGAATCTACTATGATGCGATTCGATTCATAAAGCAAGTGATTTAACCTTTGATGAAAACCACTGAATCTACTGCAATGTGATTCGATTCAATTCATAAAGCAACGGTTCAACATTTAACAATACAACTGAATCTGCTGTGATTTGATTCATAAGGCAACGATTCGATGTTTTACGATACCCTTGAATCTGCTATGATATGATTTAATGATTCAATTCATAAATGCAAACGATTCAACACTTGACAATACCACTGAATCTGATACGATTCGATTCATAAGGCAACGAGTGGATATTTGGCAGTACCACCATAATAAATATAAACCTGCTTGCTTGCTTGCTCCAGATGGACGGAACCAATAGCTTGATTCGTATTGAGTGCAGACTTTTACACACCTTCTCCCCATGCTGCCTGTAATATATCTGAGTATATTTCAGAGCTGTACAGCACAGTGCAGTACCTTCTTGGTGAGAGTGAGCTTGTATCCACGGGCCAGCTTGTCCTTCAGGTACAACGGGGATCCGCAGCATTTCAGGCCTCCGCGCTCCAGGAACGCGATGCGGTCACTGAGGACCTCCGCTTCGTCCAGGTGATGGGTGGAGAGGATGATGGTACGATCTGAGCACACACACAGTGAAGAAAGTGACATTTTAAAGATGAAGCGAGATATGATGTCTTATTTCCTGTCTCAGAGGATGTAATTAACACTGAGCCGTGAGCGTTGAGAGCGGGATAGATTTCTACACCTGCTCAGGGTTTTTCCTTCGATTTCTTTCCACTTGAATTAAACCCTGAGCTAGAAAACCTCTCTATGGTGATCATGATAATCTTCAGAAGAACCTCACCGCTCTTATGTTTGAGGACGATGTCCCAGATGCTGCGGCGTGAGCAGGGGTCCACGCCGGTGGTGGGCTCGTCCAGGACCACCAGCCGAGACCCGCCGATGAAAGCGATGGAGATGGAGAGCTTCCTCTTCATGCCACCGGACAGCGTACCCACCCGCTTGTGACGGTGAGCGTACATCCCAGTCTCCTCCAGAGTCCTGTAGCGATAGATTTGCTTGTTTTTTGTTTGTTTGTTTGTTTGTTTGTTTTACCTTATTACCTCAGTCGAAGGTTTACGTACTTGCGCACTTGCTCCTGCAGTTCCTGCTTGCTCCAGTGGGGGGCTTTGATGTGGCCGTACAGCAGCAGGTGCTCCTCGGTGGTCAGGTGGTCGAAGTGGACGTCATACTGCATGCACACTCCCAGCTCTTTACGCACGTCCTTCGAAGAAGTCTGCAAGTCTTTCCCGTAAACCTCGATCGAACCGGAGGAGGGAGCGAACAAGCCGGTCAGGAGGGACCTGCAGCAACGTTTCAAAAATTATATCGACACTCAGGTTGCTATAAGCACAAAATGGAGGAAGCGCTAAGCTTGAGAGATTATATAATACCTCCCAAGCGAACTATAAACTACATGGTCTATTAGATGATGGAGGTGCGTACTACGAGAGCATACGAGTGTGTGTTTATCTATCCGGGTCCCTGGCAACAGATAAAATTGGCACCATTTGTTAATTAAGGAAATTCACATTTGATACGTAGATTGAAACAGACATTTTTTCGGACATCCGACTGTAACGTTATGACTAGCAAGTTGTTGTTTTGTTTTTTTTTGCGCCGAAGTGCAAAGTTTTCTTTGAATTTAGCTTTTTCACTCCGCACACACTGATAGAGGTCAGCTCCCATCTCTTACATGGTGGTGGTTTTCCCAGCTCCGTTGTGCCCGAGCAGTGCGGTCACGTGACCCTCGTAGAACATCAGGTTCAGGTTATCGATGGCTTTCCTGTCGCCGTAGGTCTTCGTAAGGCCTCGCAGCGAAACGCCAATCGGCAGCTCCGGGAACTCATCGTCACCGTGAGGGTGTAAATCACTCGTACCTGCACCGAGAGAGCGACACTGATGCTATTAAAACCTGCGATGTCGCCGTATTGCTCAATAATTATTTGGCTCATTTTAAACTGTCACAAAGGACTGGTTGCAAATCCAGTCATAGCTGTTGTTGAAACACCTGACAAACATCTCCTTGTCTGTCATGAAAGATAATCTAAGGCCAGAAGTTTTTTAACAGACGTCTGAGAGATCATCTAATTCAGACACTTTTCTGAAAGGTGCGTTAACGGGTGATTTCTCGCACCTTTGCTTTTGTCTTTGCCGTTCCCCTGGCTCTCCTGCATCATGTTGGAGAAGAGGAGTCCTCTGCCTGCTTTCTTCTGCTTTCTTCTGTTGCAGCCGAACATGTCGGCCCAGAACGACGGCGTCACGGGGAAGTACCACGGAGCCGCGATGCCGTACTTCCCTGAGAGAATAAAAGGCGTATTTTAAATGATAGATTGGAGCTGAAATTCTGAGGCTTGCGAGCTGAGCTGAGCTGCGTTCGTGTACCTGGGAAGACCGTGCGGATGTAGGCACCGATCAGGAAGTAGATAACCGAGTCGACGAGGAGGAGCCAGCAGAGCGACCCGAACGACCCGGTGTCTCCGGCCACGGGAGAAAGGTACATGTTGTTCCACTGGATACCTGAGAAAAGAAAAGAAAACCCCCAAAAAACATCAGCACTATCACTTCTGCTCACGTATAACAATTAGAACCCAGTCTGAGGTTTGATCTGTACCGACCTTCTTCCTGTTTCTCGTAGCGGGTGATGTATTGACTGGCGTAACTGAAGCATGTTGGAGAAAACAGGCTCTGAAAGTTGGGATAAATAGACGCAGAGTTCAGAAGAAAATACACACACCGAGGGTGAACAGAGGTATTGATTGACCTGTTCTGGTAAGTTTGAAGGAAATAAAAATACTGGGAAAACACCCATCCTGTCTCGCTAAAAGCAGTCCCTCCAGGATTAATAAGGATCCACAATAGCCGCAACATTCGGAAGAGATTATCCGCAAATCTGGTCCGAGATGCGTCATGTGACGTCATCACGACGCGCATTCGGTCAGCCAGACCCTATTCGATTCACGTGTGTCGAACGTGAGCACAGCGAAAAGGTTTAGTTTACCAACAAACATCTCCGCGAAAGACCGTGCAGAACAATTTCGTACCGTTGCGATTTCGCCCGTTCAAGTAGTTTTCCGCAAAAGGAAAGAAAAGAAAAAACCCAAACAATTTTTTTTTTTTTTGCTGCAATAATCACAAAAAACACTGTAAAACAAATCGGAAAATAAATACACACTGATCTGTAGATAAAATACGTTCATTAACCCGTTAAAAACAACCACCCATCGATTCCCTTACTCTCATGCAACTTATATGATATTTAAATGCATATAATACTAAAAAAAACAGACCATAAACACCCTTTGTACACTATACAGCCTACTCCAAAGCCATAGTTTAAACAGAACCAATGATAAATAGATACTAATCACAGATGTGTCAAAATTACACACACCTAGAGCGAACAGAAGCATCGTTCGACTTGCTCTTATCCCGTTTAACCGAGTTTGAGACGTGAAAATACACACAGCACGTGAAACAACTCCCATGCGCCATTATCCCTAGCTAAAACATCTCAACGACGAAGATAAATCAGCCGGACATCATCTCCCGTTCTCCAGCGTCCAACAAAACGGCAGTCGCAACGAGTAAATGTCTTAGTCGTGTAAACTGCATAAATGTTTCAGAGTAGAATAGATTAGCAAACAAATGAATCAAGCTGTTTGAAAACGTTAGCGTTTTATGAGGATGTTAAATAGTTTGGGACTCGACGCACCAGCATGCCCTTGGCGAAGAAGGAGAGGGTGTCCTCCAGGCACATGACCACGATGAAAGGGAAGAAGCAGATGACGTAGATGAGACTGCCGCTCAGCCCGGCGATGTTGGTCTTGTCGAAGAACGAGCTGACGAGGAAGCTGATGGCCATGATGCTCAGGGCGTAGTCGCACAGGTAGAGGAAGACTACGAAGGCGTCGCTCTTGGGGAGAACCCCGCCGGATTTCAGGATGATGGTCAGGATGATAACAGTGACCAAGAGGAACGCGGCGCTCTCGATGAACCAGGCCAGGAAATGACTGAACGGATTCACGCCCATCATCTTCATGTACTGTGAAGAGAAAATACGCCTCGTTTTAGCTTCTGGATCTGATATGAATATTTTTGGAATATAGCTGAGCGCAAAAGTTTGTATACCCTTACTGGAAGGGTGTGGAGACCCCACCAAAACGATTCATAGATCACGTTCATTATCACAAGTAGGATTGAAATTGTGTTGTACTCTTCCTGTCCGTGTAGTTAAGTTACCTCATGCAGACGGAGCTCTCTCTCGTGGACGAGCTTCTTGACGAAGTTAGCGACGAAGAGCACCCAGCTGATCATCAGGACGAGCGGGAAGGCGAAGGCGATGCTGTTGAGGTAACTGTGATAATACAGAAAGATATAAGTTCCCATAAGTTCCCGGATTGACACTGGAGACTCCTTCCAGGAACCTTACAGTACCGTACATAAACGTCTCAACATGTGAACGAGCTGTTACTATAGAAACGATAACGTCTCCGACCGAGCGCGTTCATACAAACCTGTGATTTGAAGCTGCACTACTGTCAGAGCTGCTGTTCTGGAGAATTAATCAACACCTTCTGACCCACCGAACCTCCGCCAGTTTAGAGAAGAGGTCCAGAGATTCTGACTGGCTGTAATCTTTATTACACTTCCTACTACTAATATTTCCCAACGATAATGTCAGCAGGAGCGGTCCGTCATAAATCAAGGCAGGCCGAGCCGAAAGGATAAGCGCTTTACAATCCATGACAGAAAATGAAATCAGGATATTCGAGTAGCTCTAACGGAAGATGGCGTGTGTTGTGCGGTGCACACACTCCTGAGCACGCTGATTTATTGGACACTGTGCTGGTTTTGCTTGCTTGGTTTATTTGTATTAGACATGGTGCGTATGGTGAATTCCTAACATATGTCAAAGTCACTTCAGTAATACTACATCATAAATCAAAGAGGCAGTGTGTAGATCGGGTGCGTGTGTGTGTGTGTGTTACAGATGGAATTTTGATTATCTCTTTTTGTGCTTACGACTCCACATTTTAAAAGCAAGACAACTTCAACTGTAGTACAAGGATTCAATCGACCAACCTAAGCCCCACCTTAGCAATCGTTGCTAGCTGCCATTAGATTCATGTTAATCATTCAGCACACACACACATATATATGTATGTATGTATGTGTATGTGTTTAATATAATACTGCACATGAACTCAGCTGTGTGAATGTGATCACGTAAGCAAACAAACAAACAGAAAGCATGTGAAAATAAAAAGGTGCATTACATGTGAAAAATTAACATCGTGAAAATATACGTATGATGTGAAAAATCCCACGTGGAAAAGCAAAGCATGTAGGGGGAAAACACGTGAAAAAATGATCTGAAAATAAACTAAGGTGGAAAGCGAATAAAATCATGTGAAATGAAATCATTCGTGGAAAAACAACAAACAAAATGTGGGGAAAATGATGGAAATGAGTCATTTGAAAAATCACGTGTGAATAAATGAATCGTTTAATCACGTGAAAATAAATGAATCGTTTAATCAGGTGAAATTAAACGAATCGTTTAAACACGAGAATATAAACGAATCGTTTGAAAGGAATCATACCAAAATAAATGAATCATTTAATCACATGAAAATAAATGAATCGCTTAATCAGGTGAAAATAAATGAATCGTTTAATCACGTGTAAATAAATGATTCGTTTAATCGCGTGAAAATAAATGAATCGTTTAATCAGGTGGAATTAAATGAATCGTTTAATCACGTGTAAATAAATGATTCGTTTAATCACGTGTGAATAAATGAATCGTTTAATCTGGTGAAATTAAATGAATCGTCTGAAAGGAATCATACCAAAATAAATGAATCATTTAATCGCGTGAAAATAAATGAATCGTTTAACCAGGTGAAAATAAACTAATCGTTTAATCGCGTGAAAGTAAATGAATCGTTTAATCACGTGAGAATAAATTAGTCATTTGAGAAAATGACAAGAAAAACACGTGCCCTGCATTTATGAACCATAACATATGAAGTTGTGTAAAGTTGTCATGTGAATCCTCACACATGAAGCTCACGTGATTTCTCTGTAAGGGATTTAACAGAATGACAGGTCGGTGCTACTCTGTCATAGAGAACTGTATCTGCACTCACTCGTCCTTGTAGAAGCAGGGGTAGGGGAAGGCCTGGATCTGCACGGGCGGCTCCTGCACCGCGTTTCCGGTCTGCATGCCGATGATGGCCCGCTCGATGCTCTCCTGCAGGTAGATGAAGCCACGGTTGTAGCGCTGCGTTAGGACTGAAGAGATGTAGGCAGCCCTAACCCACAATGGGTTGCGGGTTCGGTCGGTTCTCATGGAGTTGTCGATGTGCATGCGGATAGTGTAGTCCACTTTAGGGGGAAGGGTAGAGGACGAGTTCTGTCCTGTGGGAAGCTTGAAAATGACACCTGGGGGGCAAATAATAATTAGAGAATGGCAAACCTTTAGGAATTTCATGTATGTACTTGCATAGAATTAGAACTCATTTGCATACTAATTCCGCATAACTACGTACATTTCTTATTGTCTTCACACTGAATAATTCATAATAGCTACTGTCATTAATTAAGTAATAAGTGATAAAATGTTTGTTTTTTAAAAAAACGCTAAGTAATAGAACTTTTTTTATTTATTAAAGAATGATACATTGTACGTTGTACTTTTATCCCTTTATGGCTACATTATAGCTACACGAACGTTGTAGGTTAGTTACTCCTCTCTCGTTATATCTGACACTGGAGACTCCTTCCATAAGCGTTAATAAACATATCCTTACAGAAAACGATTGTCTTTGTTACATAACACATTTTAGTCTGTTTAATTTTTTATTAATTATCTCGTATGAGTTTCCCGTAACTATGGAAACGATAACGAGCGCATTAATATAAACTCCGCTCGATTGGTCACCTTCTGACCAATCAGAATCGAGAATTGAACCACACAGTGAGATACTTTAAGATTTACACGCTTTAAGATGAATCAGGGAATAGTCTGTTTTTGATGTTCCCAAGTCGTAACAGATAAATAGCATTAGCTCACTAGCGTAGAGTTCACGGTTTTGGCCCAGTTTCTCAGCCTGTTTCTCGAGCTCCTCGATGGAGTTGAAGGTGCGGTAGCGGTTGAAGTTGACGCAGGAAGAGAGGTTCATCATGAGGTTGGACAGCATGGTGATCTGCTGCAGGATGAACTTGTTGTTCTCCAACATCTGAGTCATGTTCGCTGTAGAGGGCAAGATAGATTTTTCAACATGTGGAAAAGTACAATTATTAGTTACTTTCGATTTAGTGCCACGTTACTTAAAGGCCATGTTATCAGGGCTTCATTAAACCTACATACGCCATTTATAACAACTGAGATGAATATCCATTTCAGTTGAACTGTTCACTCAAGGCCTGAGTTCATAGGGCTACATAAACACTTCATAAGCGCTAAGATAGAAATGGTACCAAGTGTAGTTAATTCGATAACACTTTACATAAGGGCAGTGTTCATAGGGCTACATTAAACCCACATAAGCCTTTCCTCACAATTGACACTTTAATAATAATAATAATAATAATAAGGTTAATTACTCAAGTGTTCATAGGGCTATAATAATCCTAAGTAAGCCCTTATGTTTATGACAAAAGCCTGTTTATGACAGCTGATATAATTGGAATAAGCCTTTTTAAATGTTTACGTAAGCTTACGTCAGTTCTCAGTGAAAGCTTATGTTATAACCGTTGCTATAACTCGTAATGGCATTTCATTTTTCTTTCGTTTTAGAAATTGTGTGCCTTAATGATTTGTGAAGGGATCGTAACATGTTACATTATTAGATATTTATGAGGCATTATAACATGTCGCATTAAATTAGCGACGTAGAAAGAATTCCAAAGCGCGCTTATAACGATTTATGAAAATGGGCTTCATTAGAAGTGCGAATGAACGACTTATAGCACATTATTAGAGCTTTATAAGGCATTATAAAAAAATAAATAATAAAAAAAAAGGTGGAAAGAAGGTGATTAGAAACATCACCTTCATAGAAAATATCAGCAGAATAATGAAAAATAAAGGTGAAATTGTAGATTTATACTCACTTATAATTGCAAAATTTCTAAGCGACGATGAAAAGAAATTCACGGAAAAAAAAAAATGATTCTTTGAACGCTTCACACTCACCGAAAGCGTTGAGAGTTTCTTCCATCTGTACGATGTCGATGTCGATCTGCTTCTTTATGAAGTTCTGGATGAAAGGATTGCTCAGGGAATTCTGCAGAGGAAAAAACACGTCACAGAGGAAGGGTAGAGGAAAAGGTCCGGATGTAGGTTATGGTTATGATTGTGCACAGCTCTGATCTTGATACCTTCAGCATGGGCAGTGTTTTATTCAGGAGCTGTACTGACTGCGCGAGATAGGACGAGGAACGTATCCACTCGTCAGCATAGACGCGCAGGTCGCCGAACTGCTGCAGCGTGGAGTTCGCCTGCGAGAACCAGACAGAATAAACGTCAAAAAAAAAAAAAAAAAACACGAAATGCTTTAGGAGCTTGTGTCTGAGGATTGACTATTGCGTTCTACCTACCGATGCGTAATTTAGAACTCAGAAGAAATTTGTGGGTGTTGGTGTGTGTGGGGGTGTTTGTGGGGGCGGTGTGGGGAGGGGGGGATGAGTGTGTGTCTCTCTGTGTGTGTGTGTGTGTGTGTGTGTGTGTGTGTGTGTGTGTGTGTGTTGTTACCTGCTTGATGATGGTTTGGGTGAGTGGTGTGTCAGGGTAATACAGCACTTGTCCCAGGAGCATGGGCTTGAGGAAGGCCCAGGCTACAGCGCCACCTGTGGTGCTCACCATGTCCAGGTAGAAGTTTTTACAGAATGGAGCTGGACAAAAAAAATAACCACACACACACATTAGACCTGGGTTATATGGCAAATCTCTGCGTTAATCTGCTGCACTATGAAAGAATTTCATACTGGCATCTTTTGGGATTTTGAACTTGGTCATGAGCTCCTCCACTGTTTGCTCGTCCTGGAGAGACGGATTACTTTCACTCGTGCTGGGAAGCTGCGAGATTCCGAAGAGCGATATCATGCCGCTTTGACACAGGGCTCTGGAGATGGTGTTGAACGTAGCCCTGCTGGAGATGGTCGAGCGTTTCCCTCTCACCAACTGCAACACAAACGCAATTTTAAAATAAAAAAAATAATAAACTACACTTAAATGAATAAACTAGAGAGAGACAGATGCGAGAAAGTGGAAAAATGAGTGCTAGAGAAGAAGAGACGGACAAAATGAGAGAGAGATGATTGCCCTCCAGTGTCACATGTTTATATTATATAATATTTGTAATGAATAAAAGACACAGACATTAAGGAGCCGCTGTGTTCAGCGGATACAGTGGTTTATAATCCGTGTAACAGTCAGAGGAACACTCGGGTTAGGAAACATCTGGAGGACTCACATTTCTGAACTCCGAGTTGGACATCAGGTTCATGTCTTTGATGGAGGTTAAATACCCCTGCAGCCGGTTGAGAGTGGGAGACAGCTTACTCATCATGTCCATGAAGAATTCCACCATCCGCACGAGGGCGTTAAACAGACCATGGATTTCACTGGACAGCATCAGCTGCGACCAGAGCGAGACACGATGAGCAACAACAACAACATGAAGAGGAATAACATTCATGAAATGTATCAGTCAGGATTTAGACCTCATCATAGCACAGAGACAGCGTTAGTTAAAGTAGTAAATGACCTTCTACTGACTTACGATAAGGGTTGTGTCTCGCTGCTTGTGTTACTCGACCTTAGTGCAGCTTTTGATACTATAGATCACACTATTCTACTTGATAGATTAGAAAATGTTGGTATTAAGGGAACAGTCCTCTCCTGGCTCAGGTCTTATCTGACCGATCGTTATCAGTTCGTAGATGTAAATGGTGAATTCTCCATGCGTACTGAGGTTACTTTTGGAGTTCCACAGGGTTCTGTTTTAGGCCCACTGCTCTTTACTTTATATATGCTACCCCTAGGTCAAATTATTCGTAAACATGGAATTAGCTTCCACTGTTATGCTGATGATACACAGCTGTATGTTTCAGCGAAGCCAGAGGACAGACAGAAGCTTAGTAAAGTTGAGGATTGTGTAAAGGACATTAGACATTGGATGTTAATTAACTTCCTTCTACTTAATTCTGATAAAACAGAAATACTTTTATTAGGCCCACGTGTAGCTAGAAGATTCTTTCTGATCACATGGTTACTCTGGATGGTCTTTCTGTTTCATCATGTGCAGCAGTTAAAGACCTTGGAGTGATTATTGACTCCAGCCTATCATTTGATGCTCATGTAGATAATATTACTAGGATAGCCTTCTTTCATCTCAGAAATATTTCTAAAATAAGAAACATATTGTCACTACATGATGCGGAAATACTAGTTCATGCATTCGTCACCTCTACATTAGATTACTGTAATGCCATACTGTCTGGATGTTCCAGTAGGAATATAAATAAGCTCCAATTAGTCCAGAATGCAGCTGCTAGAGTCCTAACTAGAACTAGAAGATACGACCATATCACACCGATATTATCAATACTGCATTGGCTCCCAGTAAAATCTCGCATTAATTATAAAATACTTTTATTAACCTATAAAGCACTAAACGGTCTCGCGCCACAATATCTAAGCGACCTTTTGGTTTTATATGATCCGCCACGCCTACTTAGGTCAAAAGATGCAGGCTATCTGACGGTACCTCGAATAGTGAAGGCTACAGCAGGGGGAAGAGCTTTCTCTTATAGAGCCCCACAGTTATGGAACAGTCTCCCAATTAGTGTTCGGGACTCAGACACAGTCTCAGTGTTTAAGTCTAGGCTTAAAACCTATTTGTTTACTCAAGCCTACCCTGACTAGATTCTGTTCTACTACTTCGCAGTCATAATTATCTTTTCTCTCCCTCTCTCCTTTCGCCGAGCCCCACACGAATTTATGGAGATACTAGAGATCCAGATCCTCTCTGCCTCTGGATGGAGCTCAAATCTTCTCTAATTCCAGACTGCTGGGACTACGGCTGCTCTTAACGCCATACAGACTTCATATAAATCCATAATGAACTTTTTCACAATATCTGTTGTTACCCAGATGAGGACGGGTTCCCTTCTGAGTCGGGTTCCTCTCAAGGTTTCTTCCTCTTAAAACATCTTAGGGAGTTTTTCCTTGCCACCGTCGCCACTCAGTGGCTTGCTCAGTTGGGATAAATTCGCACCTTTAATATCTGTATACCGTGTTGATATTTCTGTAAAGCTGCTTTGAGACAATGTCTATTGTAAAAAGCGCTATACAAATAAAATTGAATTGAATAACACACAAGCCATGCTATCATA
>NC_030421.2:5305000-5395000 GCF_001660625.3 Ictalurus punctatus | reverse complement strand
ACTAGTAATAGTAGCAGTAGTAATAATAGTAGTAGTAGTAGCAGTAGTAATGATAGTACTTGTAGTAGTAGCAGTAGTAATGATAGTACTAGTAGTAGTAGCAGTAGTAATAATAGTACTAGTAGTAGTAACAGTAGTAATGATAGTACTAGTAGTAGTAGCAGTAGTAATGATAGTACTAGTAGCAGTAGTAATAATAGTACTAGTAGTAGTAGCAGTAGTAATAATAGTACTACTAGTAGTAGCAGTAGTAATGATAGTACTAGTAGTAGTAGCAGTAGTAATGATAGTACTAGTAGTAGTAGAAGTAGTAGTAATAGAACTAGTAGTAGTAGCAGTAGTAATGATAGTACTAGTAGCAGTAGTAATGATAGTACTAGTAGTAGTAGCAGTAGTAATTATAGTACTAGTAGTAGTAGAAGTAGTAATAATAGAACTAGTAGTAGTAGCAGTAGTAATGATAGTACTAGTAGCAGTAGAAGTAGTAATAATAGTACTAGTAGTAGTAGCAGTAGTAATAATAGTACTAGTAATAGTAGAAGTAGTAATAATAGTACTAGTAGTAGTAGCAGTAGTAGTAGCAGTAGTAATAATAGTACTAGTAGTAGTAGCAGTAGTAATGATAGTACTAGTAGTAGTAGCAGTAGTAATCATAGTACTAGTAGTAGTAGCAGTAGTAATGATAGTACTAGTAGCAGTAGTAATAATAGTACTAGTAGTAGTAGAAGTAGTAATAATAGTACTAGTAGGAGTAGCAGTAGTAGTAGCAGTAGTAATAATAGTACTACTAGTAGTAGCAGTAGTAATGATAGTACTAGTAGTAGTAGCAGTAGTAATCATAGTACTAGTAGTAGTAGCAGTAGTAATGATAGTACTAGTAGCAGTAGTAATAATAGTACTAGTAGTAGTAGAAGTAGTAATAATAGTACTAGTAGGAGTAGCAGTAGTAGTAGCAGTAGTAATAATAGTACTACTAGTAGTAGCAGTAGTAATGATAGTACTAGTAGCAGTAGTAATAATAGTACTAGTAGTAGTAGCAGTAGTAATGATAGTACTAGTAGTAGTAGAAGTAGTAATAATAGTAGTAGTAGTAGCAGTAGTAATGATAGTACTTGTAGTAGTAACAGTAGTAATGATAGTACTAGTAGTAGTAGCAGTAGTAATGATAGTACTAGTAGCAGTAGTAATAATAGTACTAGTAGTAGTAGCAGTAGTAATGATAGTACTAGTAGTAGTAGCAGTAGTAATGATAGTACTAGTAGTAGTAGCAGTAGTAATGATAGTACTAGTAGCAGTAGTAATAATAGTACTAGTAGTAGTAGCAGTAGTAATGATAGTACTAGTAGTAGTAGCAGTAGTAATGATAGTACTAGTAGTAGTAGTAGAAGTAGTAATAATAGAACTAGTAGTAGTAGCAGTAGTAATGATAGTACTAGTAGCAGTAGCAGTAGTAATGATAGTACTAGTAGTAGTAGAAGTAGTAATAATAGAACTAGTAGTAGTAGCAGTAATAATGATAGTACTAGTAGCAGTAGAAGTAGTAATAATAGTACTAGTAGTAGTAGCAGTAGTAATGATAGTACTAGTAGCAGTAGTAATAATAGTACTAGTAGCAGTAGTAATAATAGTACTAGTAGTAGTAGAAGTAGTAATAATAGTACTAGTAGTAGTAGCAGTAGTAGTAGCAGTAGTAATAGTACTAGTAGTAGTAGCAGTAGTAATGATAGTACTAGTAGTAGTAGCAGTAGTAATGATAGTACTAGTAGCAGTAGTAATAATAGTACTAGTAGTAGTAGAAGTAGTAATAATAGTACTAGTAGTAGTAGCAGTAGTAGTAGCAGTAGTAATAATAGTACTACTAGTAGTAGCAGTAGTAATGATAGTACTAGTAGTAGTAGCAGTAGTAATGATAGTACTAGTAGTAGTAGCAGTAGTAATGATAGTACTAGTAGCAGTAGTAATGATAGTACTAGTAGTAGTAGAAGTAGTAATAATAGTACTAGTAGTAGTAGCAGTAGTAGTAGCAGTAGTAATAATAGTACTAGTAGTAGTAGCAGTAGTAATGATAGTACTAGTAGTAGTAGCAGTAGTAATGATAGTACTAGTAGTAGTAGCAGTAGTAATGATAGTACTAGTAGTAGTAGCAGTAGTAATGATAGTACTAGTAGTAGTAGCAGTAATAATGATAGTACTAGTAGTAGTAGAAGTAGTAATAATAGTACTAGTAGTAGTAGCAGTAGTAATGATAGTACTAGTAGCAGTAGTAATAATAGTACTAGTAGTAGTAGCAGTAGTAATAATAGTACTAGTAATAGTAGCAGTAGTAATAATAGTACTAGTAGTAGTAGTAATAATAGTACTAGTAGTAGTAGCAGTAGTAATGATAGTACTAGTAGCAGTAGTAATAATAGTACTAGTAGTAGTAGCAGTAGTAATGATAGTACTAGTAGTAGTAGCAGTAGTAATAATAGTACTAGTAGTAGTAGCAGTAGTAATGATAGTACTAGTAGCAGTAGTAATAATAGTACTAGTAGTAGTAGCAGTAGTAATAATAGTACTAGTAGTAGTAGTAATAGTAGTATCAACAGTAGTAGCAGTAGTAATAATAGTACTAGTAGTAGTAGCAGTAGTAATAATAGTACTAGTAGTAGTAGCAGTAGTAATAATAGTACTAGTAGTAGTAGCAGTAGTAATAATAGTACTAGTAGTAGTAGTAATAGTAGTATCAACAGTAGTAGCAGTAGTAATAATAGTACTAGTAGTAGTAGCAGTAGTAATAATAGTACTAGTAGTAGTAGCAGTAGTAATAGGTCTGTACTTCTTAGGCAGAACATTTATTTTCAATGATCACTGCTATTGTTTTTTTTTGTTATTGCAGTTCAATTATTCCTGCGATTATTCTTTATTTGTACATCCCCTAAGAGCTACCACACACCGCCTCATAGTTAAATTCCTAAAAGTGCTAAAGTAAAGTAGAGGGAATCGTTTAACTGTAAATGAATAATTAAACAGACTAATATTCTCGCTCACCCCTAACTCCATCACTAACAAGCTCGCAAAGCCCGCTCTGATTCCCCGCTGTTTTAATTCTGCAGTCGCAGTCTGGGTCCATGGGGACTCTCTGCGCCGCACACTGTGAAGTTTTCCCCCCGGTTTTACACACCTGCTTCAGCACGGATAATTACATGCTGAATTTAATCAGATGCGTCGGAACAGGGAAAGCGTTAAAGCGTTCACCGCAGTGGCCTCACGAGATAAAAGATATGAGAAAGATATGAGAACTGCTGAGGTGAAACTGTGACATACCAAAACAAAAACGAATCATAGTGACAAACTCAACTGAATCCCCAGAAGTCGCTGTACTGCAGCAACACGAACAACACAAACCCACAGGCGATAAAATACCATATACAGAAGTATTATTTGTATTTATAATAGCTCTGTGATATTCGGTAGCTGACTGACTAGGAATAAATAAGTGCTGCTTTACATTACATTTCTTAAGAACACAAAAGTAATGTGCACTTTCAACACCGTATACAACACTTATTTAACTATCCCGGACACAGCAGTATTTAATTCTCGAATTTCATCGGTCGGAATTGCGCTTTAATTTACATTAATGCACTCGTGATACGTTATAGTTTCTATAGTAACAGCTTATTCACATAGTCTAACACTAAGATTAAGAAAGTGCGTCGTTACAAATGCGACGGGAAACATGTAATTGTTTAAATCTGTAAGGAGTCTCCAGTGTCAGTACTTCGTCGGTGCACCTGTCAGTTTTCTGTAGGTTCTCTGACGTCTTCGGGAGACGCGTGTGCGTTTTCTTTTCGTCTTATTAACCTCAAGAGACCAAACGAAACGAGCTGTTATGATAGAAACGATGACGTATAAAAACGATCGCATTCATATAAACCTGTGATTTGCAGCTGCACTAGTGTCAGAGCTCCTGTTCTAGAGAATTAATCAACCCAAGTGATATTAAAAGTGGTGAAGTACAGGAGGACTACTCATGAACGTTCGCACAAGCTTATGCCAGTCTGACCTGCATCTGCATTTGGTTCAGTAGCTCTCCAAAGCTGTCGTTCATCCAGTTGGTTGAGAAAAGTTCAGAAACTGTGCTTGCTGTCTGAAGAAGGATATTCAGATTTTCTATGGAGAAAGGAAGAGAGTCAGAAAATATATATATATTCAGTGCTGATGAAAGTCCCAACAGGAATCATTAGTAGCACCTAGCTCAACTTTCATGGCAACTCGACAGTGGAGCCGGAAACAAACCATGTGTGAAAGAACCCTCTGAAGAAAACAGAGCTGCAGAAACATCCACGGGCTGTACGGCACTCACAGTATCTCCAGGAGTAACAAAAAATAATCATGTATAAGGACATGACTAATCCCTAACACCGCTTTGTCACTAATATGACTAATATAGCTCGCAATGAAACGGGAGAGCAAACGGTGTGTAACAATCTGCTTATCAAATCAAACCAGAAAATCCTGTGAAATCCTTCAAATCATTAAATATAGAACTACTGTACATCCCTACTGTAAGATAATGATATTTTAATCTTGTAAAATAATTACAAATTCTACAATGGAAATACGGCCATATCATAATGATATTATAATGCGTTATGTAACCTGACATTATGGAGTCACGTGCTTTGTGTAACAAATAACACGCTTGGGAACGTGCTGTTATAGGACTATAATCGACCCTGGGTTGAACACAGTTATCTTCTTATAAAAGCACACCACAAAGGGTTTTATTCCTTTTATACCACCGCAGTTTGCCAACGATGAAAACATTTCCCTGCTAAAAATATTCATTCAGTTACGTTTAATGTCCCATGAAACGGGTTAGTAGCAGCTATAAACAATCGTTGTTTCACCAGCCTCTCTTAAATTCATGAGTAAATATCATCGGAATGTATATCTAAGATTAAACCAAACTGCTGTATCATGACACATAGAATTACATGAAATCATTTAAGGCTATCATTTAAGTTTAAGTTTATGCATGTAATGAAGTTTAACATGGATGTTCGGGATTTTTTAAAAAAATTTTCTTTTGGCCTCCTTTCTTATTATGGTGTATTTTGCACTGCTGGAATTAGGAATATTAATATAAAATCATATACACACACACACACATATAGTTTGAGATATATGAGGATTAGACAAAAAGTGTGAAAGTAGATTTAGTCCATGGAGAAATCAGTGAGTCATTCACACAGTGCCCCGTACTGATTGTGTTTTATGAGCTAAGCAAATTAGAATTATGCAGAGAAATGGTGTAGAGAAACAGAGCAAAATGTAAATGAGAACATTCGTCTTGGGCCATTACAGCGTAATAAAAATCGGCTAAATAAGCCTGCGAATGTGAGTTTTCAAAACACATACACACACACACACACACACACAAAAAAAAAGGTTATAAGGAAGGAAACGAAACGATAATAATACCTGGGGGCTCATTGGCCAAACTTTCAAAGATGGTTCTGTTGAATGGACCGAATTGAAGGTCAGCTGGAAGGATGTTGGAGATGGATGACAGCACCATTTGCAATCTGAAAGAATGAAACGTGTTATTAACCCACCAAGGCTGCTTTAAAAAAAAAAAAAAAAATTCTAAATACAAAAAATGATTTCACTATAGACCAATTATAGCATTGCATGTGCAGCACTTTGTGCGTACTATGCTCTAAAATTGTGTCAAGCCCAGATTGATTATGCCCTCATCCTTCCCCGAACCTGAATGAGTTCTCATTTCAATCATGGATTTATGTAGCTTTTGAAGATCTAAGCAATTATTCGGGGGGAATACCAGCCAGGCGGAAAATATGAGAGGAGATTAATAAAGCTGAAATATTCTCCCCGGTCTCATTGTAACCAGTGCCAATGGCTTCAAAGGATGAAAGGAAAAGAAACTCACTTCTGAGCCCAGTTATTGTCTTTTGCTGCCAGCAGAGACCCGATGTTCATCCTGACGGCCCCCACGATCGCAGTCACTAGATCTATCTCAGAGCTGCTGTTAGCCATGGCAAGCAGATACTGAATGGTGGTCAGGATCTCATCGGTCGTGTTAGCGCTCTTAGTTAGAGGGTCTTGACCTGACGACAGAGTCATCAGCAGCATCTTGACAGTATTTTCCAGTTCACTCGTGATGCCACTTGACGTATCCATGTTGTTGTTTGGCATCATCACCAGGAGGTGCTGGACAGAGCTGGAAAGCATATTCATTCCATCTGCTACGTCCCCTGTGGTGATGGTGTGGTTCAGAGCCAGGGCCACAGTCTCCATGAAGTTGAAAACGGCATCAGGGTATTGCTGCTCCTCCACAGGTAGTTCTAATGACAATGAAGATATGATTGCTCGTAAAGACTCGAGCACGTATGGGAGCTGGACGGAGGAAGAATTTCCCATTAGGCCCTCACCGAGACTAGCGGATACCTCATCTGAAACAGTGGACAGGACAGAATACATTCTCATGGACGTGGGATCTCCTGTTAGATTTAGGTATTCCAGAAGTAACATGGTCGCATTCTGGGAGATTTGAAAGAAAGCTGGTCTGATTTGGGCTGTGTTTGAGACATCTGAAAGAGCTGAAATGAGAGCAGACATGAGAGGATGGAGGTCAGCTTGCACTTCCATTGGGAGACTTGACGTCATCTGGTTCAATATCATGCTACGTTCTGAATCACTTTCAAAGGTGTAGTTTGAAGCAGAGAGATTGAACAAGATTTCAGTTGCCAAGACACTGTTTAGAATGAAAGGGTATGCAGTGTCCTCAGTGGGCTGACCATTTGGAAGAGTGGTCATACCCGTAAGGGCAAAACTGAGACCCAATGAATCAGCAATCTCGTGACTTGACGTCACCACTTTCTCTAGATCTGTTGGAGACGACATGAGCAATGCGAAAGCTTCCATCATCCGTGCTGAAATGTTTAAATACACCATTTCCTCAGGAGGTACAAGGGAGGCAAAGGCTTCGGTAGTTTGGTTTATCAGCATCATGTAGGATCCAAAGTCGATCTGTGACTCAGACATTAAGGATACAGAGCTCATTATGTTTTGAAGGACGGATTGGTCCTCAAAGCTGGTGTTTGACATCTGCTGCAAATTTTGTGACAGAATATTGTTGATGGCTGTGAGGATTTCACTACGATTTCCTTGGTGCGCTACGGTATATGATGCTGCAGAATTGAGCTGATTAGCCATCTGTTCAATCCTCTGAGCTATACTCAAAGATGACTGCTGGGAAAGCATCCTCACCATTCCAACCATTCCACCCAAGCTTTCTACCAGCTGCATATCATTCAGACTCCAGGCTTGACTGATGGTCTGCGTGATCATCTCTATAAACGTTTGCCCATTGCTTGGAAGTGTCAAAGAGGCTAGTGTACCAAGGATTTTGTCAATAGTTTCGTCTTCAAACGAGCTTCCTGTCATGTCCCTGGATACACCCTTGAGGAAGATGCCCAGATCTGGGTTTGCGAAGAAAACATGCATGGTCTCCAACATTTCCTGAGAGCTGAGTGGGATGGAAAGAATCTGATATAAAGTTTGGTAGTTGATCTCCAGGAGGTCGAGAAAGTCATCCACTGGTTCTCTTGTTAGATTTAGCACCGGTCTTCTGCCGTTTTGGGTCGCTGACACAAGATCTCTTAGATTGTCTCCCAGAGCAAGTTTCATTTGGATTGGCTTGAGATAGTCATTGATGGGGGTGAGCAGGTTGGTGGTGCCAGCAATATGTTGCAGTGCATACAAAGCATTGCCGGCAAGCCCAATAAAGAGGTCGGAGTAGCATGGTAGCGGGCTTGAAGCTGGCACTAATGGTGTTAGCATCTCATACAACTTGGTAAGCATCTCTATGCCAAAATACAATCCAGTGTCTTCAGTAGTGTTGTACCAGGTGACCAGTTCACTCACCGCCCTCAAGATGTTGCTGGTGTTCTCTACATATAGCAGTTGCTCCATTACGTCATACACTAAGGGCCAGTTTCCAAGCAGTCTCATATCAATGATTTTACTTATCACCTCCATTATGAGCATGTCAGTGGACAAGCTATTAGGCATGGTCAATATGTCACTACTCAGGAAACGATCTATTTGTTCACTACTGAAGTTCATTGCAGTGAGCGCCACGTCCAGGGCGTGTATGACCATCTCAGGGCTCGCTGTTACATTCTGACCCCCCTGGGTGTATTCGATGGCTTTCTGCACTGCTAGGATGTATGGATTCCAGTCTAATTTATTCAGCTGCAGCGTAGCACTCTCCAAGGCCATTTGAGCAAAGGATTGACTGGTGAAGGAAAAGAGAAAACAAAAGAAATGATTAGTGGATGCTTTACAGCAAGCAAGAGCATGAACAAAGCACCTTTGTGTTTAAACACTAAAAATATAGCAAAAATATAAAATCTTGACCATGTTTACACAGTATAAGCATCATATATACTGTAGTATGAGCATATAAGGTAATGAAATCGTATCGCCACTATTCTGTTGTAGTTGGAGACCCCTAGTGGTGACATGTTTTTATCCAAGTAGAGCACGTGCTGTTCTGTTCAGCCATTCTGTTACGAGCCATCTCCATCCAGTCTTTATTTTCACTTGGAAAGGCACTGTCTTTTTATACCACTTCTGTTAAATACACTTGAAGTCAGGTCTGTCTTGGGTACTTGTACCCACACACACACACAAACACACATATAGTGAGGGCAGAAGAGCTATGCTGTGTAATTAGCATGCGAAAATCACACTTAGATAGCAAGGTTTAGCTAGGCTAACTGTTTTTACCATAGTGTTTCCTTACGCAACGTTATCTTTACATACGCCAAGTCGAGGTTAGAAAGCAAATGCGAACACGTTCATGTTATTTTTGATGAAATATACTTGAATGTTTGTTAAAGTAGCAATGTCAGAGTATATTACCGGCAGAAAATATTTCGGTTAGTTCTAAGAATTCGGTCACAGGGATTTCAGGACCACTTCACATTTAAGGTACACCGTGTACACTATATTGTGATTATGTACTTTTGTAATCGTGTAATTCTTTAATCATGTACCTGTTCAAAGTACATAAAGGTCCATGCGTATTAAAGTTTCCTGTCTGTGAGTTTCACAGGCGAAAGAGACAAACTAAGGATATCCACGTGAGGATCTCATCCCAGTGACGAGCATTAGTACAGTTTAGAACCAGCTCTATTATTATTATTGACTTGGAGAGCTTCTTCTGCGGTCAGCGATCTATGTTTATCACATAATACTTCTGCAGTCTGACTTGATCGATTTGCCAAGATGCCCATAATGTGATTGTTATCACCACTAAGTTTATCACTGGAATGTGTACAGAAAGCAAAATCAATACAAACACAGATAACTAGAAAAATAATAATAATATACAAACAGAAATCACTTTATCTGTTCAGGCCAGTTTTGCGGCGAGGAATCAAATCGAATGCAATGCAAAATGTAATTAATCCCCGCTGTCATGTGTTTCATGAACCTAGTCGTTTATTTGCTTTGAAATCTGGGGCTGATAACTCTACAATTCTCTGAAATTCTAATAATAAATTCCCATTATCTGTTTCTCTACAATGGCACGCTGTTCGTTTAATAGGCATGCACTATCTCCTGGCCTTTCCTTAAGTGGAGGATATTCGGGGAGGGAAAAAAAAGAGAAAGATATTATTTCGCAGAAGAGGGGTCTGTTTCACTGGTAATGAGGACAGGACATCATTGTTTTGTTTTGTTTTGTTTTGTTGTTGTTTTCTTGAAAATAAATGGTAAAAACATTATGTTCTTATGTTCGGTAGTTCTTTTAAAGCCCCCTTTTTTTAACCACAATGCTGTTGAATTTGCAGTTCCGATTGTTCACAAGATGTTTATTAACTCTCTTTATTCCACGGCCTGTTCAGTTGCTCGATTCTGATTGGTCAGAAGGTGAGCATTACAGTATTTTTGGAATAACAGTACATGTAGTTCCGGCTGTAACATGAACAACGGGTTTATATCGATGCACTCGCTCTAATACATTATTGTTTCTATAGTCCCTGCTGAAAAACAACAATTAAAACCATCACAGAAATTCTAATGGTTTCCACTACAAATACCATTACAAGCCATCAGTTAACCATTAAAACCAGGTCCTTAATGGGATCCACTAGACACAAACATGCCACCAATAGAAGGCAACAGATTACCCGTAGAGACACAGGGACTACTGTAGTTTCCATTATAATGAATACAACTCCCATTATAACCATTACAAATTCTACGAGGGTTTCTGATGTTTTGGGGGGGGGGGGGGTTCAGCAGGGGTAACGGCTCATACATGGGGATGTGTAATCTAATGCTAACAATACATGGATTTAAAAAATGGGTTATTTTTTACAAAGTAATCAATACAAAGTAAATAATCATTGATGTGGTGAAGTTTTTTTTTGTTAGGAGACATTTATTTAACATTTATGTGCGGTTGTAAGCGCACATCGTAAGTCTCAGTGACTCCGTTTTTTTTTCATTTTCTTTGCTAGAACAGGAAGTAACTCCTCTCTCGGACGTACTACTATAGGAAAATAATATACTTCTGGGGGGTAAGAGTAACTCTGAGTCATAGCAGTAACTCTGGGGGGTAACTAACTCTGGTGGTAAGAGTAACTCTGGGGGGTAAGTGTAACTATGGGTGGTAATAGTAACTCTGGGGGGGTAAGAGTAACTCTGGGCATTAACAGTAACTCTGAGTGGTAGCAGTAACTCTGGAGGGTAACTAACTCTGGGTGGTAACAGTAACTCTGGAGGGTAACTAACTCTGGGTGGTAACAGTAACTCTGGAGAGTAACTAACTCTGGGTGGTAACAGTAACTCTGGGGGGTAACTAACTCTGGGTGGTAACAGTAACTCTGAGTGGTAGCAGTAACTGAGGGGGTAACAGTAACTCTGGGGGTAGCAGTAACTCTGGGGGGTAGCAGTAACTCTGGAGGGTAACAGTAACTCTGGAGAGTAACTAACTCTGGGTGGTAACAGTAACTCTGGAGGGTAACTAACTCTGGGCGGTAAGAGTAACTCTGAGTGGTAACAGTAACTGAGGGGGTAGCAGTAACTCTGGGGGTAGCAGTAACTCTGGGCGGTAGCAGTAACTCTGAGTGGTAGCAGTAACTCTGGAGGGTAACTAACTCTGGGCGGTAACAGTAACTCTGAGTGGTAACAGTAACTGAGGGGGTAGCAGTAACTCTGAGTGGTAGCAGTAACTCTGGTGGTAACAGTAACTCTGGGGGGTAACAGCTTCATCACACCACTCCACTGTTGATTATTTTCCTATAACAGCTGAGCATGTTGTGTTTTATTCTTTATTTTTCGCATTCAGAAACATACATACAATATTTTATCATGTTCTCACCTCTGTAGCTGCGAGAGCAGGTCGCTCCAGTCAGATAGATTTCCCTCTGCTGAGAGAGACAGGTTGAAGTGCTCCACCAGGCCTTGTGACAGATGCTGCATGCTCAGAGACTCATTAAGACCGGCTGAGTAAAACGCCTCCAGAGAGCCCACAATCTCCGCAACTATGGCATCCACCCACTGAGGATCCGTACCCTGTGTATAACATGCACGACAATTATAATCCAAAATGATTTGAGGGAAAGTCTGAAAAATGGAGTAAACGTGTATATACAGTGCAGCATAGTGGCCAAACTCTGCTATTACACCAAAATGATTTGATTTATTTCTTGTAGTTAGGATGACTAACTTGTTCCCAAAATGTAACTCTAAACAGATAACTGATCTAAACCTACAGAGACATTTATAAAGGCATTTTCCAACACATATCTGAGTTATGTGGCAGATCTTTGTGGAGATACGTTTGTGTCATGGCGCAAGAACCTTTTGATAAATGACTTTGTAGCTCAGTGAACATCGGGTGTGTGAACAAGAGCGTGATGTGAGTCACCACAGGAATACCACAACACTGGCGATGATGTCAGAGTTGTATATTATTCTCTGGACTTTAAATAAAATAAGTTTGAGTTCACAGATTAGCTTTTTAAAAAAAATTTTTTTTTAAAAATAGCACAAAATCATGCCACCATACTGACAGAGAAATGTCATTTTTCTGCCCCTTATCAAGTAAGTTACAATAAAGTAAGTTAAATGAAATTTTCTGTGAGATTTTTTTAACCTAAAATCTATTTGTATATGTCTATACTTACAGTGCCGTCCACTAATATTGGCGCCCTTGGTAAAAGGCTGTGAAAAACTGTGTTGTGTAACCTTTAGATCTTTTGTTCAGAAAATTCACGAAAATACTCTGCTCTCATGGATATCAAACAATTGCAAACACAACACAGGTTTATCATAAAAATAAAAAAACCCGTCTTTGTTAAATATAGGTGCTTTCTGGCAGAGGCGGTCGGGTTTTCATTTAATATCTGTTGATATTGATAGTCCATGATGCCATGTATCCAAAACAAAATGTCCAGGTCCGATGGCAGAAAAAAGTGTGTGTGTGTGTGTGTGTGTGTTCTTAAGACTCACTGTTATATTGTGGACTGCTGGCTGATAATTGGAGGTGTCGTAAATGTCGAGTAGTGGAACGAGACGATTGTTACACCAGACTGTAAACACACTGCTGTTCAGATTTGCTGCCTCAGCGACCTGTTCCCAGAGATCACCCACTGCTGTGCAATTCAGCATTTCACTGCTCACAGGAGCCTGCAGGGGTCACCACATCATCATCATCATCATCATCATCATGGTTTTGAGTGTAAGAAGCCCTTCTTTCATGTTTCTCTTCTAGTCCCGTCTCCACCCACTGTCCCTTTATTGTTGTGCTACCTGACTGTCTTCACCTGTTCCATGTTTGGCCCTTGATTACGTTGTCTATTTATCCCCTCTAATATCTAAATACCTTTGTGAAGTCTTCTCATGCTTTGTATTAACTTTAAGTCTCTGACAGTAGTGCAGCTCTAAATCGCAGCTTTAAATTAACGCGCTTGTTACGATACGTTATCGTTTCTATAGTAACAGCTCATTCACAGGGACGTGAGTAATCTAAATGTAATAATAAACAGATTTTAAATGGTTTTTTTTTGTTTGTTTTTTTTAAAAGTTGATACGGTGACGTTTTCTGTGTGGAGACGTTTCTGACACGGGAAAGTCTACGGATGTTGTGTTTCGCGATAACGTGCTGCGTTTTTGTCTCGTTAGGACAACGTGACAGAATACAGTGGCAGTTTATAGCTGCTATGTAAGTAATACCAGGAACTAAAAAAAAAGATATTGCATGACATGCTTTTATAGGAAACTAATCAACAACTTGGTGGCTGCAGTCACGCCGCTTCATCACACCACCCTGTCGTGATGATTTTCTTATAACAGCATGACGTGGAGTGTTTTCTACGTGTTTTGTCTATTCTCATGTTGTGGAAGCATAACTACTGCGAACGCGGCTATAAAAAGAACTGACGGAACACGTGGACTGAATAGTTTGCTCTAAAGAATATCACTGTGATCTCAAAGGTCCAGGTCTAGACAGTGTGCCCGTATAATATAATAGCTGGTAATAATGAAGTCCTGTCCGGTATAATGAAGGATTAAGGTTACTGAAGTTCATGTTTTAAATTCTTTACACATGTCATGTGAAAGCCTGTTATGGATGGCTTATTTGACTTTTCAGGCCGTTCTCTTTAACAAAAATACTCGTGAAGAAAACACAGTACAAGAAAGGATTGCAGGTCAAACCTGTTGGGTCGCTTCTACAGTGGACTGGAAAGCGTAAAGCAGTGTGTCAGTCATGTGAGGGACATCGCTGGCGTTCACGAGCGCAAAAACATCCGACAACATACCCGAGAGACTGGAGAAGAGCTCTGATGGCAGAAAAGACAAGATTTCAGTCTCACGAAATGTGAACAAACCATGACTAACCCGAAATAATCGCAGCAAATGATCAAGATTTGGGAGCGTCACTGATTTTTATTTTGTGCTAATTTTACACCACAGGACAACTGGATTCTGGATTTCGATTGGTCAGAAGGTGTTGATTGATTTTCTGTAACAGTATAGCGCAGGTTTATATCGATACGCTCGTCCGTTATAATTCATTATCGTTTCTATAGTGTCGGCTCGTTCGCAGGTTCACACGTCGCTGGTGGTCACGCCATCTGATCATTCATTTTCTGTAAGGAGATGTTTATTGAACATGGTTAACGTAGTTATGTTTACATAAGAATTATGGAAGGAGTGTCCAGTGTCAGCACTTTGCAACAGTCAGAGGGAAAGCTGTAACGCTGTCGAGTTTTCCAACAGAGCTCAAATTTATTTTATTAACATCGAGAGAGTGAAAGAGAAAGTGCGGGATTGAGTGTTTATAGCTGCTATAACACAAGGGAGAACAAGAACTAACTTGTTTCACAACTTTTAAATGTAACTGTAAACGGATAAAAAAAAAAAACCTACAAAGTGTATATTCTTTAATATTTGTTTTAATTGGTAAATTGCTGTAGTGTAAAAGGAATAAAACGCTTTGGAATGTGCCAGTTTTAGGAAAATGATCAGCATCGGGGGTGATAAGGGTAACTCCGCTTCATCACACCACCCTGTGTTGATTATTTTCCTATAGCAGCACAACACTGAGTGTTTTATTATTAGTTTACCAATTTTTAGTCAAGGATTGAATACACATTGGTCTGAAAAAGCTTCAATTAATGTGTGTTAACTAACTTCATCCCTTCGTCAACGTTACTTACTTGAGCGTTTGTTACTGTTAACAATGCTATGCAGTCAATAACATTAAATAAGAGAAGTTTAATGTAGTGTAAAGCAGCACTGTGAGGAAAGTGCTGAGGAAATCTCTTTAACATGGACAGACTACATAAACCAATGAATTACTGCGTATTAATCAAGCTCTTAATGGTCGCGTCTTTATGTCGTGTCATGTTCGTGACAGGCGTTGTCTTATCTCACCGCTTTGAGCTTGCACGCTTTGCACCATGGATGCCGTGACATTCCTGATGACGTCTAGCGTGAAAGGCAGAGTGTCCCGTGCGGGCGTGGCCATCAGGTTTGACAGGAGAGCAGTCGTCATATGTTGGAGCCTGGTGAGTAAACACAATGGGGACGGATTATTGAGTTATACGCACATAGAGTAGCGTGTGACCAGATTGTTCATAGTTTACCTCTGGAACGTGAGCTGGTCAGGTGTCCCTGAGAAGATCTGGACGAGTATTGGGACGTACTCAGTTAGAGTCTGAGCAGATTCAGGGGTTAAACCCATTTCCTGGTTGTCCATGAGGAATGGGAGAATTAAATCACGGAGACCGGCAAGCTTTGGCAGAAAAAAAAAAAAAAGAGGTTAAATGACTATGAGGGGGAAAGAAAACATGCATATACTGTAATTAATACTGTTTTAACATGTACTTTACACCACAGCCCTGTCCAAGGCTCAATTCTGATTGGTCAGAAGGTGTTAATTAATTATCTATAACAGCAGCTCTGACAGTAGTGCAGATTACTGTTTCTATAGTAGCATCTCATTCACAGGGACGTGGACGTGTTTGCATAAACTGATTGAATCGACTGTTGATATGGCTGTAAGGTGATGTTTATGTAACATTTATGGAATGAGTCTCCAGTTCCAGCATGTTGTAGGAGGCAGAGGTAAAGCTGTATAAAGTTGTTTTGTTTTGTTTTTTGGAAATAATTTACTTTGTGGTGGTAACACTAACTCCACTCCATCACATCACCCTGTTTTGGATTATTTTCCTATAATAAAAGTTCTTTATTCCTTGTGTATGTATTATCACGCTGCATACAAGTTCAAGTGTTTTTTTTTTTTACTTTTTAGATTTTAGGTGGTATATTTCATGATGAATCTGCCAACAAAAACATTGTTAAACCACACATGATGGTGTTACATGGACATGCCAGCTCAGTGACTCATGGTCTGTAATGTTGAGCAACAACAGTGTGAACCACATGATGATGACTAAACACATTTCTGCTCTCTGTAAAAGGAAAAATAAACAGATCGGCCTCACCTGTTGTGTAACGTTATCGAGGTTGTTGAGATTTAGGTCTGCAATGCTGGCCCACAAACTCGTGTTTTCTGAGTGAAATTAATGTACAAACAGTGATAAGTGATGAGTCACAATAACATACGGAGCATATTCAGATAGGGTGTTGAATTAAAAAAATAAAAACAAGGAATCCTATAATGTAGAATTAAGTGCAAAAAGTTGCATTTTCTTTTGGTTCATGGATTTAAAAAAAAAAAGAAAAGAAAAAGAAAGTGCTTGAAAACTCTATTTTAGGTCAAATATGCCTAATTGAGCTTCCATTCCAGCAAACAAACAAAAATAAATAATCAATCATTAATCATATTCCCAAAAAGTTCAAAGGGAATTGTGGGTATATTCTGTTAAATGAAAACGAGCCAAATCATAACAATCAACAACAAATTATTTTAAAATAACGTGATACAAATGTCACATTCATTTATTTGTTTGTTGGTTGGTTTGTTTGTTTACTATATAAGTCTTATTTTATTTTTGCCAGGACCACTTTGTTTTCCAGACCTTATCTGAAGGACATATGCTTCTCAGAGGAAATGAAAGGAAAACACTGAACATACAAATTATAAGAGAATTTATTTATCTATTTGAGAGTAGAATTTTTTTCCAAAAGGTTTTTTTTTTTTTTTACTATCAATATCTTCTACCATTTTGATATTTGTGATAATAAATGAACAAGTAAATAATAAATCTGAGTGAAACCTAACATCTAAATTCAAATTATGTGATTGTATTCTTGACATGACAACAAAAAGAAAAAAAGCAGTGTAAACCTTTATCTATCTATTTGTTTGGTTGGTTGGTCATTTGTCTGTTTGCTTGGTTGGTCATTTGTTTGTTTGTTTGTTTGGTTGGTCAGTCATCTGTTTATTTAGTTGGTTGGTTGTTTGCTCGCTTGCTTTGTCGTTTGGTTGGTTGGTTGGTTGGTCAGTCATTTGTTTGTTTAGTTGTTTGGTTGGTTGCTCGCTTACTTGGTCATTTGATTGTTTGTTTGGTTGGTTGGTCAGTCATTTGTTTGTTTAGTTGTCTGGTTGGTTGCTCACTTACTTGGTCGTTTGTTTGTTTGGTCAGTCATTTGTTTGTTTGCTTGCTTGCTTGGTCTTGTTTGGTTAGTTGGTCATTTGTCTATTTGTTTGGTTGGTTGTTTGTTTGCTTGGTCATTTGTTTGTTTGTTTGCTCACTTGCTTGGTCATTTGTTTGTTTGTTTGGTTGGTTGGTTGGTTGGTCAGTCGTTTGGTCATTTGTTTGTGTGTTTGTCAGGACCAACTCAAAATCTCAAACTGCAAACTGATGCTGTTTTTATTATTTTGTTTGTTTGATCGTTTGTTACTATAAACACACTATTTTGGACCACCATTTTGGATCATTTTGATAATAAATTAACACGTCAATGAATCCTAACCATCTTCATCGGACTATTCATATTGTCCTAAGGGTGTGCAAACTTTTGCACTCAACTGTATTTAATTTTAATACATGTAACAAAACTTGATAGATTTATACTGAAAGAACATGCCTTGCTTGGGGTTTAGAATATAGTCTGTGATGTTCAGTATGGAGGAAATGTAGGTGTTGGCTGTGCTGTTGGAAGGCAAAGAATTCTGGATTTCCTCCATCATCGCCACAATGCTGTAACAGAAATATTTACATTCAGATATACAAACTTAATTGCATTTAAATCCGTTCCTATTGCATTCAGTCCTTGCTAAATATATTGTAAACAAATTCTGCTGTTCATTAGTAGAAACAAAAGTTTGAAAACATTTTCCTAATTTGTGGTAAATCATAACACTTAACAACTTAACCCCTGCGTCATAAGATTTACATAATAATGTCATAAACATGTCATTAAAGATGGCATGAATTTGTCATGACAGCTAATGCCCAGTGATATACTCTGTCGAATATAGCACCGTGAAAAATTAGCATAATTGTCATTTGGACCTTGATATATTGGACAAACATCATTGGACACAAGACTGATATAACCATGTAATATTACTGGACATATAGTACATCACTGGACATAAACTGTAATGACAAACCCCTGCCATTGTTTGATAAACATTCCAAGTGTTAAAAGGATCTGTCAAAGTCAGGCACAGAACAATGCCTCCGTGGCAGCAGATGACAATTGTCATAATATGTTTATGATATGTTTGTCAGTCTTGATGATGAACCGGCCAAATTCGGGCCATTACTTGTAAAATGAAAGTCAACAACTTCCAGCAAATACCTAACTAAGATATAGCCACCACGTGTAAGTCTTAATTCGTTAAACATTTGTAAGGCAAATTAAGTATCATGGGAAATATTTCCTTTGTCAAAATATTTCATTAAAACTACAATTAGATTGTAATGTTTTTTTCTAAACAGGCTAATTAATGTACTTACACTTCATTCCACTGGGTAGGTTGACCTGGGTTCGACAGTGTGTTCATATATGATATGAGGCTCTGGATGCTAGGAGTCAACACTTCAGCAGAATCTGGAGCAATGGCACTGATAAAGCTTTCAGTCTTATGTGCAACTTCTATCATGAGCTCTTGAACTTGAGAATAGGTGATATTAGGGCTCAGCAGCAGTTGAAGTGAGTTGTAGAGAACATTAACAATATTATCATCTGTGTAGGTTGTATCAGTGTAATTGAACATATTCTCCAAGATCACTCTTACAGAATCCATGATGGCTTCAGTGAAGTTTTCACTCTGGAGACCAGTGTCTGTCTGGCCCAGCTGCAAGGTGTAGTTCAGAGACTGTAAGATTTGCTCAGCTTTGTTGATATAGACCTGCTCCTCTGGTGAAAGCAGTGGAGCCAAGGCCTGAATCAGCTGTTCAAGGTCCATAGCTGGAGTGGTGAAATCAGTCAAATTATTGTTCCACTGGAATATTTTGCTGAATGCAAGTGTAATTTGTGGGTTTGTGATCCAACTTTGCATCAAGTTGAAGTAGTTTTGGATCTCAGCTTCAATACCAGCAGGCAAAGTCGTGTTAGTCTGCAAACCCAAGGAATCATAAAAGGTCTGCTGAAGATCGAGGTTCAGCTTTATCAACTGTAGTTCGCCTTGCATTAGAGATACTATTGCATTATTGATTAGGTTCAGACCTTCGTCATTTAGGGGAGTTTGGATGTGGCCAGTTAAGTCCTGGATCTGATTGGACACCAGTGTGGAGAAATTTGATTGAGCAGTATTGATTGTGGCCATCATTTCTGTCATGTGAATAAATGAGTATAGAATCTCTCTGAACATGCTGTCACTTGTGGCATTCTCCAGGTTATGTAGGTACCACATGATGATTTCAGTATACATCTTCTGAGCATAGGACTGCTGTGTCATCAGTGTAGAATTGATCATGTAGTAAGGGTAGCGGTATTCATCATCAAATACCATCTTTAAAAGGGCCTCCAGTGTATCAAGCTCCATTTTTATCAAGGTCACATTTTCCACATTGAGATTTTCAAGGTTCAGTCTGATACTGTCCAGAATTACTTCTAAGACTTCATCTGTCGTTGCAAGTGGATCAGACTCTAGGCTAGAAATGTTCCTAAGCTTCATTGCTTCATCATACACCATATTTAAAGTGGATGTAAGGCTTGTCTGGAAGCCTTCAAACATGGGTATGGCCTGAAGGAAACCAATTAACCCCTCACTAATCTGCATGGTGCATTCTGGTATTGTGGAACCTATATGAGATACTGGGTCCTGGAGCAGAGGGTTCAGGCATTGAGAGATGTTGACGAGCTCCATGAGCTTTGAAAGTAGCAGAGGAAGGGAAGACACTTCTGAAAGATGTGTGAACTGTTCTAAATCAAATGTGGTGAGGTTCAAGGTTTGGAGCATGTCTTGAATGTCATCCATGCTGAGATTGGTTGAGCCAGACAACTGCTCAAGAAGATAGATCATATTACTGACATTGTCCATCATATATGCAGAAGATTCTGACATGTTCCGTGGTAGGAGAAGGGAAAGAATATGACCAGCAACAGAAAAAGTCATATTGCTCTCAATGGGCATCGTGGTGAAATTGCCACCTTCTCCCGCTGCCATCATTTCATCAAGCAAAGGTAGTATCTGGAAAAGCTGTGAAACATTAGACAGGCAGTCTTGACCACTAGCTGCACACAATGCCAAATCTCCAAACAGAGCATGTGTGCAATTGAGAAAACCTTCTAAATGGATTTGTTGCTCAGGAGCCAAGAGTTCTCCAAGTTTACGCAAGATGTCATCCAACACTGCAAACTGTCGCTCACTGTGAAGCATCTGAATTGACTCTGGGCTCAGCAGATGGAGGATGTTCATAACCACAGAGTTGAGTTGGGTATAGTTCAAAGCCTTTGACAAGAGTTCTTCTGTCACTCCAGGCAGATCAGTCTCTAGGCTAGAAATGCTCATTAACTCCTTTGCCTCATCAAACACTATATTAAGAATGGATGTAGAATCTGTATGGATGTCTTCCAACATGGGTATGGCCTGAAGGAAACCAATTAACCCCTCAATAATCTGCATGGTGCATTCTGGTATTGTGGAACCTATATGAGATGCTGGGTCCTGGAACAGAGGGTTCAGGCATTGAGAGATGTTGACGAGCTCCATGAGCTTTGAAAGTAGCAGAGGAAGGGAAGACGCTTCTGAAAGATGTGTGAACTGTTCTAAATCAAATGTGGTGAGGTTCAAGGCTTGGAGCATGTCTTGAATGTCATCCATGCTGAGATTGGATGAGCCAGACAACTGCTCAATGAGATAGATGATCTTACTGACATTGTCCATTGTATTTGCAGAAGATTCGGACATGTTCCATGGTAGGAGAAGGGAAAGAATATGACCAGCAACAGAAAAAGTCATATTGCTCTCAATGGGCATCATGGTGAAATTGCCACCTTCTCCTGCTGCCATCATTTCATCAAGCAAAGGTAGTATCTGGAAAAGCTGTGAAACGTTAGACAGGCAGTCTTGACCACTAGCTGCACACAATGCCAAATCTCCAAACAGAGCATTTGTGCGATCGAGAAAACCTTCTAAATGGATTAGTTGCTCAGGAGCCAAGAGTTCTCCAAGCTTACGCAAGATGTCATCCAACACTGCAAACTGTCGCTCACTGTGAAGCATCTGAATTGACTCTGGGCTCAGCAGATGGAGGATGTTCATAACCACAGAGTTGAGTTGAGTATAGTTCGAGCCCCCTGACAAGAATTCTTCTGTCACTCCATTCAAATCAGTATCTAGGCTAGAAATATTGAACAATTCCTTTGCCTTATCAAACACCATATTAAGAATGGATGTAGAATCTGTATGGATGTCTTCCAACATGGGTATAGCCTGAAGGAAACCAATTAACCCCTCAATAATCTGCATGGTGCATTCTGGTATTGTGGAACCTATATGAGATGCTGGGTCCTGGAACAGAGGGTTCAGGCATTGAGAGATGTTGACGAGCTCCATGAGCTTTGAAAGTAGCAGAGGAAGGGAAGACGCTTCTGAAAGATGTGTGAACTGTTCTAAATCAAATGTGGTGAGGTTCAAGGCTTGGAGCATGTCTTGAATGTCATCCATGCTGAGATTGGATGAGCCAGACAACTGCTCAATGAGATAGATGATCTTACTGACATTGTCCATTGTATTTGCAGAAGATTTGGACATGTTCCATGGTAGGAGAAGGGAAAGAATATGACCAGCAACAGAAAAAGTCATATTGCTCTCAATGGGCATCATGGTGAAATTGCCACCTTCTCCTGCTGCCATCATTTCATCAAGCAAAGGTAGTATCTGGAAAAGCTGTGAAACGTTAGACAGGCAGTCTTGACCACTAGCTGTACACAATGCCAAATCTCCAAACAGAGCATTTGTGCGATCGAGAAAACCTTCTAAATGGATTAGTTGCTCAGGAGCCAAGAGTTCTCCAAGCTTACGCAAGATGTCATCCAACACTGCAAACTGTCGCTCACTGTGAAGCATCTGAATTGACTCTGGGCTCAGCAGATGGAGGATGTTCATAACCACAGAGTTGAGTTGAGTATAGTTCGAGCCCCCTGACAAGAATTCTTCTGTCACTCCATTCAAATCAGTATCTAGGCTAGAAATATTGAACAATTCCTTTGCCTTATCAAACACCATATTAAGAATGGATGTAGAATCTGTATGGATGTCTTCCAACATGGGTATGGCCTGAAGGAAACCAATTAACCCCTCAATAATCTGCATGGTGCATTCTGGTATTGTGGAACCTATATGAGATACTGGGTCCTGGAGCAGAGGGTTCAGGCATTGAGAGATGTTGACGAGCTCCATGAGCTTTGAAAGTAACAGAGGAAGGGAAGACGCTTCTGAAAGATGCGTGAACTGTTCTAAATCAAATGTGGTGAGGTTCAAGGTTTGGAGCATGTCTTGAATGTCATCCATGCTGAGATTGGATGAGCCAGACAACTGCTCAATGAGATAGATGATCTTACTGACATTGTCCATTGTATTTGCAGAAGATTCGGACATGTTCCATGGTAGGAGAAGGGAAAGAATATGACCAGCAACAGAAAAAGTCATATTGCTCTCAATGGGCATCATGGTGAAATTGCCACCTTCTCCCGCTGCCATCATTTCATCAAGCAAAGGTAGTATCTGGAAAAGCTGTGAAACGTTAGACAGGCAGTCTTGACCACTAGCTGCACACAATGCCAAATCTCCAAACAGAGCATTTGTATGGTTGAGAACACGTTCTAATTGGATCTGGTTCTCAGGAGCCAAGAGTTCTCCAAGTTCATGCAAGATGTCACACAGAACTACAAACTTTCTGTCACTCTTAAGCATCTGAATAGACTCTGGGCTCAACAGATGGAGGATGTTCATAACCACAGAGTTGGGTTGACTGTAGTTCAAGCCTCCTGACCAGAGAACCCCTAACTGTCCCAGGCCAAAGGATTCCAAAGTGCCATTCAACATGGCAAGCAAGCTGTCTTCATCTCGCTCATCAGTGGGTGAGATATTCAAGAGAAACTGTAGATTCTGGTTGACCATATCAGTGAGGCTCAATGAGAGGTTCTGTGATGATCCACCAGTGTTGCTCAGGAACTCCTGTAGATGATTCATGTAGGTGTCCATCATGATGCCTTTCAGCAGGGACTCTGCTCCCTGGATAGGTCTAAATGCAGTGAAAAATATCAAAAATATGTCTTAATTTTAACACATACCAGTGTTGCATATATACATTACAAATTTCGATGTTGATTAGTTATTACAACCAAATAAATGTGGTGATGATACTGTTGCTGAAATACCTTAAATAAATAAAATACCACTGTAGTGTACAGTAGAGGGATTTAAACTTCTCCTACCTCAGAAGTGCAGCTGGATTCTCGTTGATTTCCTGGAGTAGAGATCCAACCACTGGAATAAATCCCTCCCACGTAAATCCAACATTACAGATAGTATCATTTGGAGTAAAAGTGCCTGGGTAAAGGAGTAAAGGAATGATTTTTTTTTTTTTTTTTAAAAGCTAAATGCATAACTCACCAACCTGGCCTTAAGAACTTGAAAGCTCTTCTCACACTTCTTGGTCCACTAGCTTTATCTGGAAGTGTTTTTCTTCTTCTTGAATAAAGTAGCATTTGTATAATAAAGTTTCAAGAGGCTATATGATGAACACATCTGGAACTGAAGATTGACAGAAGTTCACAGTGTACCTGTGTTGTGCTAAATATACTATCAGGATGTCTCAAATACTTTGTGTTACAATTTCCTAGAATCTGTAGCCAAGCTACAATCAGACACCTCTTTTGCTCGGCATAAACGACAAGGTTTTTAGCCCCGATCTTATCCATGATCTGCCATTTCAAAATTAGCAGCACATTTTTTTAGGAAGGGCACTCCATCAGAACCCTGTGTTTGCTCAAGTGGTGTTGGAGAGTAAACAAGTCGATCTTAAACCTTTCAATCTTGCTCTGGATCGATCTGATGCCTCCCAAGATTTAAAAACATTTTGATCTGTAGTGTGAGCTTGTCATCAAGGCCAGTCACTGACCAAAAGAGACAATAGCTAATTAAAAGGCTGTGCACAGTTGATGGAAGACAGGCTGGTAGAACTCTGGTAAATGCATGAGTGCCTTTAACTGCATTTAATTGACTATAACTAGACCGGCAAAGAGAAGATTCTGAGTTTCTCTTGTTCTTGTCTGTGATGAAAGATGGAAAAAATGTCTAGCGTCAGACTTGTTTATGTACGCAACATCATGACAGGATTGTGTCAAGATTTTTATTTATTTATTTTTTTGCACTGCCTTGCTGTGACAAAACTTATGTTATGTGTATGATACTCTGCTTTTCCCTTGATGTCATGGTGTTCTGATCCAGGAAAGCTGGAGTCCAAAACAGTATGATGAATTTTCTGCTTAACACACCTGCAAAACCTGGAAAATAACTGAAGAGAGGAAGCAGGTGTCTGTGAGCTGGGAAAATTACCAAACTGTGTCGGACTCCATCCGGCTAAAATCGTGCGACACGCTGGGAGCTCGGTTTCTGAAATATGTTAAGATTTTATAGGTAGAGCCCAGCTTTTGGAAAGACGTGCTACTAATATAAAACGCATAAAGGTGTGATGTTGAATAATGGCTATATACCTACTGCTGGGATTGTTAGTGTATTAAACTCCCAAGAGCCATTAGTAGGTCTAGATTAATGTTCTGCACTCTCAAATCTATAAACCTTGTAGATATTGAATAATCCTTTAGGATGAATATCATTTAAGGGATTAAAAGTACTTTGTAGGTAGATAAACTACATCTACGTGTAGCTAATTATTAATTATTGATGGTGAGCACATTATCCGAGATAAAGATCACTCACAGTTTGGTGGTGCGGTGATATTAGGTTGGAAGGTCATGATCCAGTATGCCAGTTGGAAGTACGGCTCCATGGTTGACCACTGACTGCTGTTCTGAAGTACTGACCCCATCATTGCAAACTCCTCCAAACCACTGGAAGGCAAACATCAGAATGTGAACTAGTGCTCATAAATAACACACATTGCTGCAAAATATAAAGAGTCTTGACAGCAAAATCCTACAGTGTTTCACCACAACACTTTTCCCAACCTGTTTAGAAGAATCTCGGACCAGTCGACGGTTGAGTTATGTGGGATTTGACGGAAAAGTTTTCCTTGGACGAGCTCAACAACCTCCTTGACGGAGTCACTGAACTGTAGTGCAGTGCTGTATAACCTGTGCCATTCAGTCAGGATCATAGCAGGTGTGACATTGTACACCAAAGTGCCGTCAAACACACTGGATACCTCATTCAGCTGCAAGTTAAATAAATAAGAAAAATAAAACTCACACAGCAGGAAATATACAGGCCAATTCGTGCACATTGCAATGGAATTATTCTTCTAAAAAAAATAATAAAAAGAATTGTGTGTTTATTCAGTTAATGGTACATTTAGTAATATATACTGTAAAACACTTTTATCAAGGTGTAAGGTTACATAAATGATGTTCCTGCAATATTCTGCAAGCATGAAGCATCATAATTATTTGCTTCTCAAATAGTCTTAGTTGTTTACACACCATTTCTACCATACTAACATTGTGGAAACACTGGTGTGGAGGGAAAAGTGCTCTCAAAACTCCAAGAAAGCATGTCAGATTAAACATTCTAGGAGCCAAGTTTCTAGATGCATAGAGTATAAGTTTTAGGAACTAAGAGTCTAAGAACATAAAGTTCCAAGAACCATCTGTTCAAAAATGTTCTGCCAAACTAGAAATGTTTGCTAGGAAAACACTAGCAATGGGTTTTAAAAAAAAAAAAAAAAATACAATAAAGTAAAAATGTCTGGACCCTAATCGCAGGACCCACCTAGGAGCCTCGGGTAATGAGTTCTACTTTTCCTCCACTATACAATCAGTAAATCATTCTGCTTGGTCTAAATTCAGCTCAACTGACCTATTTTTAGTGGCTGGAATATTGTGGAGATAATGGTGGCTTAGCATGTAAAGCCTTGATGCTTTGCTACCGTTTACAAATTTGAGTTTAAATCCAAGTAAGTTGCCTCTTTAAGGACATTGAGTACGGTTCTAACCCTCAGCTGTACGTCTCATTAGATAAAACTGTTGGCCAACGGAATAAACAAAAACAAAAGTGTGTATATTATTCACTGTATGTACCTTCTGCCCCACGTCCAACCAAGGTTCCTCGTTATCCACTCCGGTTTCATTCTGTACGAGAGACCACATGGTGGTCTGGAGATTCTCTCGATTGTGCAGCAGTGGTTGGACATATGCTGGAAAACAGAGAGCATAATCATACGCACCGCCTGTACACAGAAGTGATATTTGTCTGATTCTACGAAGATTAAGTATTTAAATACCTAGCTGTGTCTCCATTACTGCCGTGGCAAACCGCATGGTGGAATAAGTTCCCATCAAGAGAGTTTGAATGTAATCCCAGTTTGGCGTTCCACTCAGCCATCCCATCACTGTATTACCGACGCCTAGGAATCTATACAGAGACCGGAAGTGTAGAAAGGATGGAAATGAGTGCGCATTTCTATTGTTTTTTTTCCTGTTGTTACATTTATATTATGACTGGATGAAATGTAGATCAAGACACCGTAAAAACAAATGAGTGAGCAATTCTAGATTATGACGAATACCCAAGGCTCCAGGGGTCGTACATTTTCCGAGTACACCTGATCTAATGTGATGCTTTCCTTTCTAAAGTGATAAAAGCCTATGCAGAGAACTCGGAAGAGAAAAGGCCCACAGAATCAACTGTTACGTCTAGAAGATTATGGGTTCGTCTCGTTTCAAAGTTCCTTCCTCATGTTGTCTCAGGGAGTTTTTCCTTGCCACTGTTGCTTCTGGATCGCTCGTTAGGGATCTCGATCTGCATTCAGATTCCTGTTTGGCTGCTTTATTTGTGGGGTCATTTTTACTTTTGAACTGAAAAATGGCCACGGTAAGCACTTTATCCTGGTCAGAGTCTCCTTAGATCCAGAACACTGGGTGTGAGGCTGGAATACACCTTGCATGGGAAACCAGTCCATCATAGGGCACATAGGGCTCACACCATGAGCACATATTCACACCTAGAGGAAATATTAGGGAGGTCGGAGGAAACAGGAGAACCCAGAGGAAACCGATGTGGACACGGGAAGAACATGCAAAATTACTCCACACAGCCCATAATGCTGGAGATGGGAAGCAACAACGCTACCCGCGGTATCATCATGCCAGCACAACATAACATAAGCTCCGTGTTACCCCAGATTTCTATTTGAGTCTAGTAAATGAGACAGGTAGCAACATGGGAATGTTTCCCTCCACACTCTGCCTGGTTGATATATACTTGTAATACTCGTTCTTGTGGCGATAACAGGCAGGAATTGTGTGATAGTAGAGCGGCCTACATTTTGAAAAATCACTTTGAAGTGCACTTCAAACGGCATTACATTAACCTGTAAAGGATGCAGCCTTAGTAAAGGATTAGTGCATAGTCATGATGGATCAGGGCATAGTCAAGGTGGATCAGGGCAAGGATCAGATTCACGAATCTCTGATCTAAACATCATAAATATCAAAATAAATATCACTTGGGAGCGTACAGTTTTTCCTGCAGTGTCTCTGGCTGGCTGTCTCTGTTCTCGAAGTCTGTATTTGGTCCGCCCTGGAAATAGCCTCCAAATAATTTACCCAGAGTGTCTTTAGCAAAGGCCAGATCTGCTGGAGAAGTTGCAGACCGACTCCAGGCCAACAGCACCTGTTAATAAAACACCTCACATGACTAAGACAGCTTTCAACCAAATTCAAAAATGATCTGAGCTGGCATTTCTGTTCGACTATCAACTCCTAAACAGACAGTTAAAGCAAAATAGAAAAAAAAAACCCAAAAACATACTTTTATTCTAAATCATCAACGATCAAAACACTTTATTTGAAAAGGAACTCAGCATTGCATGCAACCTTTCTAAAGCCATGCTCGAAGACTTACACCAGGCTTCAAATATAAAAACTCATGACCTTACACTGTTTGAAGCAATATAAATCATTCATTAACATTGCATAAAAGTCTGTTTTTAAAAAGAACATTTCTCAAAAGGATTATTTGGTTTGGTATTTAAACCGAACAGTAGCATTTCTTCTATTGTTGCTTAGTATCTTTTATAATAATAAGAACGATTCTTGAAATGATTACTTGGTATTTTAAATAATAAGAATTTGAGTTTGTAGTATTGTGCGCTAAGGGAGAACTAGCTACTAGGCAGGACGTGGCACTGACTAAATTGGAAAAAGAAACTGGGATTAAAAATAATTTTAAAATACTAATTCAAGATTTGAATTAGATGTCATAATTTCAAAATATGGAAAAAGACTTGAACCAGATTACACACTAAACTAATGCTTTAGTAAGAATAATAATTATGTTAATGAAATTGAGCCGGTGACGAAGAGAAATCTTTCACGCTGGTGTGTAAACACACTCTCTGTCTTCTATTAGAGAGCCAATAGCTTGCTTAACAAAAATTTGAATCGAATTTTAAAGAATGTGTACCTGCAGAGCAACTTTCTCTTGGTCTATCCATTCATACATTATGTCAACTTGCTGGCTGTCACAGAAAGACCTGCTGGTACACACGGACTCGGAGAAGGCGCTTCTGTTGAACAATACAAGCACCTGAGGAAGACGAAAAAGTCAAAAAGTGAGTACATTTTCAGTGGTCGGTTAGGCGGATTGCCAGATCTGTGGAAAAATTAAGGTTACTCTGACTTTTAAGTGTACAGCATATTTGCACAAATTTAGAGTAATATTATTTATGCAAATAGTAAATATTTGGCATTAGTAATTATTTATATGTTTCTCTATCTATCTATCTGTCAAAAGCAGCTGTATTTTTTACAGTAATTTATTTCCTCCATTGTCGTATAAAATGATATAACTGCTAGAAAGATATTACTATAAAGATACGACAATTATAAAGTTATTACTTTAAAGTTAGTAAAAAAAATCACTGTAAAGTTACATCTGTAATGTAAAATTATCAGTTTATTAATAGTAAATTTCATTACTATAAAGGTACTTAAACTGTGCTAAAAATTGTGCTGTAAAATTAACAAGATTGTACTTTGTTGTTATTAATGTAATGTTACAAAAACAGTACTAAAAAAGTCATTACTGTAAAGTTCCTAAAGCAGTCATATAACATTACTGTAAAGTTACTAAAGCAGTCATATAACATTACTACTGTAAAGTTACTAAAGCAGTCATGTACAGTAAAGTTGTTACTGTAAAGTTACTAAAGCAGTTATATACAGTAGTTATTACTGTAAAGTTACTAAAGCAGTCATATACAGTAAAGTTGTTACTGTCAAGTTTCTAAAACAGTCATGTACAGTAAAGTTATTACTGTAAAGTTACTAAAGCAGTCATATAACATTACTGTAAAGTTACTAAAGCAGTCATATACAGTAAAGTCATTACTGTAAAGTTACTAAAGCAGTCATATACAGTAAAGTCATTACTGTAAAGTTACTAAAGCAGTCATATACAGTAAAGTTATTACTGTAAAGTTACTAAAGCAGTCATATACAGTAAAGTTATTACTGTAAAGTTACTAAAGCAGTCATATACAGTAAAGTTATTACTGTAAAGTTACTAAAGCAGTCATATACAGTAAAGTTATTACTGTAAAGTTACTAAAGCAGTCATATACAGTAAAGTTGTTACTGTCAAGTTACTAAAACAGTCATATACAGTAAAGTTATTACTGTAAAGTTACTAAAGCAGTCATATAAAGTTATTACTGTGAGTTTACTAACACCGTACTACAGTTATTCATGTAAGGTTACCACAATGGCACTATAATTTTATTATTGTAAAGATGAATACAGTAAGATAAAGTGCATTTACAATAATAACTGAATTGATACTACGGTTAAGTAACAGTACTGTATATTTACAGATTTCCTTTAGTAAATGTTGCAGTTACAATTTTTACAGAAGATCTGTTTATAGGATAAACATGCCACTGCAGTGTTACTGATGTTTATTGACAGTGTTTTGTACCTTATCCAGAGGGATCTGCAGGTCTTGGATCAGTGTGGCCATGTCAGGGCTAATTAGAGACATGTTGGACGGCACCAGTACATCAACCAGGGAGATGTTAACATCTGTGTGGCGTTGAAAAAGTAAACAAGTACGAAATCACACACAATGAAATAAACAGGTGGATGTTCTTCAAATATATATATGCTGGTAGTAGTACCTTTGTGTAGTATTACATTAGCTAGGTTTTGGTCATTGATCCTGTAATAAACCACAATTTCTGTACTTAACAGGAAAGACATGGATTTTATTTATTGCTATTGTACCAGTCAGAGCTGACTTTCTGAAAGCAAATATGTAGAGAATGCTAACTATAAATTTATCAAAATTTCAAGGTTACTAAACCAATACCACAATTGATTACTATAAAGTTAAAAAATATGGTACTATAACGTTACTAAAGTAAAGATACTAAAACTGTGCTATAAGATTATTATTGTAAAGTTTGTAAAATGCAACTCTAAAGTTATTACTGTAGTTACTTAACCGGTACGACAGTTATTATTAAAGTTACTAAAACAGACCTATAAAGTTACTATTATTACTAAAACAGAGCAATTAAGTTTTACTATAAAGTTACTAATAACTTACTGTAAAGTTAGTAAAATGCTACTAGAAAGTTATTACTATAGTTAATAAAACAGGACTTTTAAGTTATTACTATTATTACTAAATCAGAGCAATTAACTTTTCCTATAAAGTTGCTAATAAAGTACTGTAAAGTTAGTAAAATGCTACTAGAAAGTTATTACTGTGGTTGTTAAAACTGTACTATAATATATTCATACCCTTTCTAACATGTCCAAGCTTGTATCACATATCACATTTTGGCTAAATGATGCAGGTTACTATGGAAACTCAAACTTTAGACAAGAATGATTACACCCACAGGTTCATATTACAGTTCTTAAAGCCACACAATAGATCAGCGCATCACTCTAGTGTTCTGTTTCCTTTGTGTTTCCTTGCACGCAGTTACAAAGCCCCTGCAGGCTCTGCGTAATTTTTTTATATGACCAGTTTCAGCAAACAGAGACCATCTCACAGACTGTGAAAAGCACATACTTCTGCCCTCCCAGGTCTGGAGGTAGTTGAGGAGCTCGATGCCTCCATCGAGGATGGGGTTTAGCATGTCCATTGAAGCGTTAGCCTGCAGAGAGCTGCTCTGAATTGAGTTCCAGGCCCTACAGATAAGCAAGAGAGAAAACACTGTGATTGATTATGTCCAGAAGATGAATTTGATGAGGGCCAATACTTTTTGCAGGGTGACAGATGGGATATAGTGAGTAATTACTACATGGCAGGTGTAAATGTGTTACTCACTTCAGTTCCATCAGTCTGTCGGCTATAGCCATGACCCTCTCCTGATCTGTGGATTTCAGGAAGACATCTGGCAACCCCAACAGGAAGTCCCACAGCGGCGATTGTGTCTGAAGCTTGTTTATCGTTTCCACGGACATCTCGACTGCCTCGATGACTTTCACTGGATCTTGCAGCACCAACCGTGTCATTAACTGCCGATACACATACACACGTTTGTCTTTCTAACCTTATAAGTACTTTCCACTGACATAAACATTAATACAAATCATTCCTTCTATGTCCACAAGTAACACTAACCCTAACATTAACCTCAGTAACCAAAAGGAAACCTGTATTACTATCCTTCACATTTGGCTCCAAAAAAAAACATAAGTAACGGTCAGAGCACGATATAAAAATTCTAATGCAAAATAATTGGATGCGCTGGATCAAGTGCTATTTTATAATCTGCTGAATAATGACCGTGGAAGCCAGATTGTTAAATGGAACCAAAGTTTAAATAAGGGGGCCTACCAAACACTAAGAAACTCTGACATTCATGTAAATATTTAAAGCATTCTACTTTTCACTCAGGTTGTTCTCAGTAATACAAATCATTGTACTGAATTAGAAAAGAATGCAAAGTAGAAGCTTATTCACTAGCGCTCTCGGACGTTTTGACGACCTGTTACATTTATTTCAATGCTCACCAGCTTCAAATTCATACATCATAGTATTAAGCTATTAAGAAAAGAAAAAAAAATCCTTTTCCAGCCTACATTTTCAATAAACCAAGTTTTCTGGTTTAAAGGCACTATTGAAACGGTTGCATGACCCAGCTCTGAATACAAGGAACTTTCTTTGTGTAAATATTGACATAACTTTCAAACTTAAATGCCCACTATGAATACAGCCCATAATCCACTTATCTAAGAAAATTCAAAGAGAATGACGTGTGTGAAAATACTTTGACTTTCTGCAATGTTTTTATTGCACAGTATGCATCATCTATAAGGACAATGAAGCCTATTGTCCGTTGTGTTTTGTTTAAAGGGAGCGTAACTGCATATTTTAGGTGGAGCTTTGACTGAGTGGGAGTTTTGTTGACTGTCATGTCTGTTCAAATGCAAACCACTATAGACCAAAATAAACCAAAATACTATTACAGTACTTTAATAGATTTGTTTTTTTATATTCAATTTCGCAGTTATGCTTCCATATAAAAAGCACACAGCTTAGTGAGTTTGTGACTCTTGTTTAATTAAACAAACTCCTATGCATTTATGCATTTGAATATGATTTATTGACTTCATACAAGTCATTCGATCGAATTCATAGCTCGGCAATTTATTTGGATAACTGCCTTTTTTTTTTTTGGTTAAAAACAATTTGCCTGAGTTTTATTTAGCCTTAGTCTTTATAAATGAGTTACAAATCATAAAGTTTTATAAAATCATCTTAATCTGAGGCTCATCTCAAGGACGTTTTTTTAATGGATAGAATTCTGAATGAACTTTAAAGCGAGCTGTAGATGAATCAGCTTATCCTTCAAACCGCAGGTACTGATTATTGATTGATTTATTTTTTAGGAGAGCACATCAAATTAACAAAAATGTCGTTATTTTATTAATTCAACGATTCAAAATGGCAAATGAGACGTGTGATAAAACGGGTGGGAATTGGTCACGGCTAAAATTACGGAGAAAATCAGGAGGAGGGGGATACAAAATAATAGAATGTGCTGGATCAAGTGCTATTTTATACTGGAAGCCATATTGTTAAATTAAACCACATTTACATTGGTTACTGTAATAATTACAACTAGGACTATTCATGCAGCAAGATGCTGAAGCTATCATTGTTTGTCATTGTTTTAGTCTCTCTTTTTTCTTTTTTTTTTAAATTCTCTTGAATTTCTTTATGTTGAATAGTATTATATATGACAGCAAAATACTATTTCCGTCTTCAGTCCATATTTTCTACAGTCCTTGATTTTGTACATACAAAACAGTACTTATTGACAAGAATTATTATATAAATTGAAATATTTATATAAATATACTATATTTAATTTGTATTATTCATTAAATACGCCACTGATTTCTAGCATAATAGCAATATTTTTGAAATTGATCAAATCTCCTTTTTTTTTTTGTTCCTGTTCTTTTGGCCAGCAGCTCATATATGATATTTTTTAGTTAGCTGCTTCTTCCTATTTTTAGTTTGCTATAGCTTCTTCTTCCTTTGCCCAACTTTAAGGAAATGTTTTAATACTTAATTAAGACATTTGAAATGTAATAAATAGTGAACTGCCGACGAAAAGAGTCCAGTGTGTGCGGATGTGTGTACTGGTGTAATGGAGGTCCACCTGGTTCAGCGTTGAGAGGGAAACTTCCAGTGCCGTATCACTGGACATGCAGAAATGCTCCAACGATGAGGTGATTGGACTATATTCGGACAGCGCAGACATGGAGATATTGCAGAATATCGTTTTCAGTAAGTCTGTCGAGTCCAGGATGGTGCTCAAGACGTCCTGGAGGTGGCACATAAAATGTTTGTCATCAAAACTACAACACACCCAGATACAGTACAGCATTCGAACAGACAAGATTGCGATTGTCAGTTCACTTTACATCTGTTTGTTTTGTTTACTCTGCGTCCTGCTTTGTTCAGAAGCAGGTGTTTCATTAAATTGGGTTGGGTCGAGATTCGGTTTCAGACTGCGATACAAACGTCCTTCCATCACACACACTCACAGCTACCATTTCTCTGCTGTACACTGACCTACAGAACCATGACGAAGCTTTATATATTTAAAGGCTAATTAATACTGTATTCCACATAATGCGTACTGTACTGTAAAGCTCAAATGAGTATTTAAGGTTGGATAGTGAGTGCAGGAAATGCATGCATATATAACATTCGTAACTACGGTTATTAAAGGAGCATTAATTGTGATGGATTTCACCTCTGGCTGAGCACTGGAGCGAGCAGTACGCTTAGCAGCCCGTCGCGTCACAGCGGTTGTCGGTGCCTTTGTTTACTTTTGACGCATGTGTCTTGATTTGGTTTCTATCCTGTCTCCACCCCTGTTGTGTTATTGATTATTTCCTAAATCAGGGGTTCCCAAACTTTTCCAGGACAAGGCCCCCCTTTTGCAAGATGTCTTTAAAACACATTAAAAATACAGACTTCTGAATATATCCCCCCTTTTTTTAAATGAATAATTACATCTTACATCTTTACATTACATTAGGAATTGATTGTTTGTGGTTGTCTGAGAGTTAGAGTTTATTTTTCACACCAAATTGTTGAGGCCCCCCGGGCACGCCCTGGTGGCCCCCACTTTGAAAACCACTGTCCTAAATGACTCCGCTGTTCTCGTTTCCAGCTTTGATTACGGTAACAATTTAAACCCCTTGTGTATCTTTTGTTCAAGGCGAGGTATCGTGTACGTCTGTGTTTAACCGCCAGAACCGTACCAAGCCTTTGATCCGCCTTCGTAGATTCCATGGTTTTGATCCTGTTCTGATTGATTCCTGTTCCGCCTAGTTGATCCTGTTTGCCGCTCACCTGACCTTTTGCCTGTTTTTGGATTTGTCTGCCTCGCTCTTACATAAAAGCTTTTTAAAGAAGCACTTGCATCCATGTCAACCCATATCATATGACATCAAGCAAGATGGCAACTCTAACAGTTAAATATGTGGAGCTGAATATGATTTGAATAGGTTTTGGTTTTTTTTATTATTTCTTCACTTCTTCACAACTCGATTCCCCTTTCTTCCCACCCATGAGCACAAAGCTCCGCCCCCAGAGCCTACAGTGGTTTGACCCTCATTATAAAACTATTAAACTATGGTTTAGCATTAACAAGTCTAAAAATTGAAGTCTAAAAACTCCTTTATTTAATAAATGAAACACAAAATCAGTACTACATGAAGGGAAAAAGCTTTAAAGTTTACAGCTAAACATCTCAGACAGGTTTGCCCCAGATTTATATTAACGTGCTTGTTCTAATATATTTATCATTCCTCTAGTCGCAGCTAATATGATGGACGAACAACATAATCTAAACCTAATAATAAATTCATGTAAAAAAAAAATAAAAAAAAAAAAGTTATTTAACAAAGAAATCTAGTGAAGTTTTCTGTAAGGAGATGTTTATTTTACATTTATGGAAGGAGTCTCCAGTGTCAGTGCTTTGTAACATGCAGTAAGATGGGATGGACAATGATGTCATTCTTTAATTTGTAAGTAATGTAAATAGTTGATTAATTTCTGTGGTATAAGAGGAATAAAACACTCTAGAATGTGCTGTTATAGCCAGGTAACCGTGACTCCGCTTCATCACAGCTCTCTGTCAGGTTTTATTTTCCTATAACAGTATGACATGGGGTGTTTAATTCCTTAATTAACCAATGTATTTTATCATTCAATCGCCGAGAGAGTTCTATAAACTAATGCCATAGAAGAACATTTTATTTTTATTTTTTTTTATTTGTTTAAATAATTTAAAAACCTTACCTGGAGTATTTATTGCTAAAATAATAAATAACATTTATTGTTATGTCTGAAATTCAGTAATTATAAAATTATTGTACTGAGATGCTACTTGATTCCTTTATTGTACAATGACAATAATTCATATTTCTGTTCCTAAAAGTAGGACATGGGGTCTCATGTGAAATATTTTACATCGTACAGTCATTTTTTTCACTAATGTAGAGACAAGCACAATGTTTTTCTACTTCACTGATGGGGGGGGGGGGTTTCTCACTAACCTGCTCGGTGTTGTTCAAGGCATCCAAGATGGAGGTGAGGTTCGATGAGGTCTGAATGCTGGAATCTTCCAAATAAAATGTAAGAAATGACATGATTAGTGTGTATAACGAAGAGGTGAAATGTAAGACGAGCATAACGGCTACACAAGTGTGTTCTGTTCCTACCACTTTCACAGGCACTGATCTGAAAAGATTATGTCAGTAAATTGCAGCTTTGCTTCAGGTAGGGGTTCGTTTCGATGAATTATTTATTGATCTATTAGCAGGAAATTGATCCTTGTTGTTGTTTAAGTGTTACTGGAAAAAGCTTTTTCAGATGTGTGAACTGGAAAACCGAGACTTGTGCGGCTTGCGGCTGCACAAACCGAATTTACACCGTTAATTAGACTCCTAACTATGAGCAGGTGTATAAGGTCAAAATCGACACCAGTTTTCCAGCTAGAATATTCAAATGTTCACTTTTGATTATGTAAACATTTTGTTAACTGCCCTGTTTTGCCCAATTCCACACAATTGCTAACAAGTAACAGCAGGAAGCTAAGTGTGTTAAGACTGAAATGCTAAATTCTGTGAGCTGAAAAGGAAAATGATCTATCTAACTATCTAACTGAGGTCCTTAGTAGAATGTGATACAGATTGAGTTCAATTCTAGACCATTTCTAGTTAATGATAATTAGCTGGCTCAGTATTACAGTAGCAATGGTGCATCCGTACTATTGGATTCTTTATTTATATTTACACCGTGAAGGCTTTTAAACGGGAAAAGAAATCTCCAAACGATGAAAAAATATGACCATGTTTTAAAGCAGCATCCCCGCAGGTTCAGTGTGTTTTTCAATGTCTTAGAATTAGAAAGTTCATTAGGAAGGTAATTTTGCTTAGTACTCATAGAGTACTATCATTTCACATGGATGATGGTTCAGGTTTGGATAGTCAATCAGCCATAAAGCCCTGATAAAGACTATGACTTATTTAGCTGATAAGACCACATTAGTTAAGATCTGGTATTCCATTGGCTTAGTCATTCATCCTCATACTGCCATATACCTATCTGGTATTTCTTCCATATTAATAAATACGTACGTGTATTTTCAACTTGCAAAGTATGCACCTGCTGGTATTATTTGTCAGTTTATCCATTGTTACCTATGAATTTCTGGTTACATATTTAAGCAATACCTCCTTGAGCAAGAAAGCGGTTATACTGAATATCTCCATGGCTGTACGCAAGGTAGCTACTGCTTCTGTAAATATCTCTCTTATCGTTCTGAATAGATCCATAAAAATCTCTTAACTCCGTGCTTAACTCTGACTTTTCAATGATTTTAAAGTCGACAGTGAGCTGTTTTTCATGTAGCCGGTTTTAAAGCAGCCGACGGTGCATACTGTTTGCTTTACAGCATTAGATCCATTTTCTTGAGTCTGTGAAAACCGTTCAAAAGTTATGGCCATTTTTATAAACATGCCCACTATAGCGCCACCATCTGGCCAATTGGGCCGAAACGTTGCGACGCTGTACTACTCTGGGGTATTACCTTCCCTCAAAAATTTCAGCTCTCTAGGCCTTACGGTTTGGTCTGCATGATCAGTTTTAGGGAATAATAATAAATGTAAAAAAAAAAAAAAAATCCTTACAATTATTTATTTTATTTTTTTTTAAACAAATTGACAATCTACCGATGTGATGTTTGCACACCCTGGAAATTTGTGCCGTTGAACTCTGCTTCACTAAGCCAAACGTTATATTCTTGACAAAATGTGTCATATCCTTAAAACTTCTCTAATGACGGTTTGGAACTGTCGCTAGGATGTGAATTTTATTTGTCGAACACAGAGGAGCGGAGAGATACAAACAGTGAAACGTTTGTATCCCAGTGCCGTTATACTAAATGTAAGGACTGTTGGAACGCCGCTCGTCCGATCAGATTAGTGGACCGGAACTCGCTGTGTAAAGTTACTTACCACGTGTCTGTGTGTTATTACTAGCTACTCAACAAACTGTCAAAAAAAATGCTACGAGAAAAACAGAATAGTGCAGGTACACACTCAGCCATGTATCCCATTGCTGTAGGATCTGTGTCACGTTGGATGTGTCTCTCTTCATGATCGTATGGGCCAAACCAAATTTTTCCAGGTCCGGTAAAGGGGGTAAACCATGAAGTAAAAATGGGGAACTGAGTAGGAGAGAGAGAGAGAGAGAGAAAGAGACAGAGAGAGAGAGAGAGATTAGCAGTTTGAGTTTGGATTAGCAGTACGTTATTTAAATGACAACCAAAAAAAAAAAAAAACACATATCGTCCCATATAATTTAATTAAATTCTGAATATTACTGCAAGCAGTGATCACAGTTTGTACTACCAAGCACTATTTTATGAATAGGCCTAAATTGGCAATTATTGCCACTCTGAATTACTTTCACCATGTTAATTTGTTTGTTTGCTTGTTTGTTTTGGGGGACTGGAGGTTCTGAATTTTTGATATATATATATATATATATATATATATATATATATATATATATATATATATATATATATATATATGAAGACCACAATGAAAAAATGATCGGAGTCACAAAACTGTATTTTTGGATTTGTGCATCCACGGCTGTTGATTGAGCGTTGAAGAATGATCTCATAAATGTACTTAGAAAAGATCGGGGTCACAGAATTTTCCATTTACAATAAAGTCATGCTATGGAAAAATGATCACAGTCCAGACACATGGCCGAAATCAGCCAATAGGATTTGAGTAATGGCGGACGCCCTGCTGAGTGAATTTCATTGTTAACTTACTGTTAAATTTCTTCAACATAGTTGAAGATATATAGTAATTGCTCTAATATTAATATAATAATATAATAACAATATTAATAATGAATAATATTCAAGCTGTGATTGATGTATCGTGTATATTCTGTGAGTTTTCAGTATTTAATCGTGCTCAGTGGAATAAATTAGTATAAGTTCATCACTGCATTACTGTGAATACCCACGAAAGAAAGATCAGAGTCTTTTTTCATGCTTCAATTAACACAATGTAAACAATAATGGCTGATAACTCTTGTTGTCTTCATAAAGATTATGAATGGGTGTAGTGAACATATCAAGATTTTCTCTGTTCTCAACTATTATGACATAAGAAGGTTCTGAACTTTTAAATTCAAATTCTTGAATTCAAGCACAATGTGACTCTGAACGTTTTATCATTGGTGCCTTCATTTATATATATATACATATATATATATACATATATATATATATATATATATATATATATATATATATATATATATATATATATGTGTATGTAAATCATAATAAAAAAAAATCAAAGCAAGAGATCATTTGCACGTTGTATGTTTTGACAGTCTCAGCAAAACAGACACATTTTTGTGTGTAAATGCATTTGACAAAGATGATCTTTTCTGCTTTGCACTGAACACAAACTTTGATCTTCTTTTTCAAACATCAGTGCACAAGAATGTACTGCACAAGGTGCGGCTAAGAGGTCGTTTACGTACATGAAATGGCAGGCAGACAAATGACCATGTTGGTCACCACTTAAACAACAGTGATAAATGATAAACCTCTTTAAAACACTTCTGACAATGGCACTGGCTTATAGGGAACATCTGATTTATCAGATTTTACTGAACCCCGTTTTATCAAGTTGCTTCCATTGCTCATGTAATGTAAGCGTCTTAAAAAGAATGTAATATTCTGAAATATTAATCTAAACTCATGAGAAACTCGTAGACATATGAATGTGTGTTATGGACATTAATGAAGCGATTACAAGGGGTCCAAGCACTCCTGTGAAAAGAAGGACCGAATATGCATTTAATGCCACTGCAAATTTCCATTTCACCAAGTTGAACCGTTCTTTTTGTTTTTGGGGCTTTTTTTTTGTTTGTTTGTTTTTTACTTAATGGGACAATTTGATCCTCAGGCAAGTATGTTTCTCCTCGTGGAAGTCTTTTTTTTCCCCCCAGGGCTCACGAGTTATTACATCTCGTGTGAGATAACACATTGATTTGACATCATGTATATGAAAGAAGTTGTAAGAAAATGACCTTAGGGGTTTGTGTCTAGGGCGTCTCAACTCACTGTCTATAATGGCCATCAAATGTGAACTGGTGAGGGATCTGGATTTTCTCAAAGGAAAGCAAGAATGATACCCCTCGGCTAAGGTAAAAACACTAAGCTATATGTTTTGGTGATGATATTGCTGCTTGTTTATCCACATGAAGCTGCTTAGAATGTTGATAGATATTGGTGAGATATAACTGGGATGTGAAACAGAATATCGTGTGCATTCTGCCTGCTTATTGTTGTCATTGTAAATCCTGTATGATGGGGCAAAGGCGCAAACGCTATTGTGGAAAAATGTAGTGCCAAGGGGGACTTTGAGACATCTGTGCCCAGGGCACATCAACATCTAAATCCATCATTGGTTTCAAATGTGAGATCATGTTAATTTAAATGTCATTGATTTGTTATTACAACAAAATTCCATTAAAAAAAAAAATCAAAAACAAAAGACTCAGCTTCAGGTTGCTAAACAGGAAAAACTCGAAACAATAGAATATGCAGGTTGTTAAAGGGTTCTACAGGGCAAAGAGTTCATTCACCTTAAAATGAACACAAAAGCACAAGGGTGTCTTGTCTTTTGAAAACAAGCCACTTAGCTTTCATAATTCTTGATTTTTGCCTTTGCAAGACAATGACGCAGAAGTTATAAAACACTCGGAACACTAGTTGTCATTACATTACAAAAGGTGTCATCTGTCATCAAGACTTTACTTTGGATCAAAGTCTTCACTTGTTTAAGCCAAACTTGTTATTTGTGTAATTTGTTACATATTTTATAAGGCAACTTTGTGTGTTAGAAAGGTGCTACATAAATCAAACACACAAATAAATAAAATGGCTGGTTGGTGGGATTGTTGGCTGATTGGTGGGATTGTTATTGATTGGTTGATTAGTGGGATAGCTGGTTGATTGGTGGGATTGTTATTGATTGGTTGATTAGTGGGATTGTTGGTTGATTGGTGGGATTGTTATTGGTTGGTTGATTGGTGGGATTGTTATTGGTTGGTTTATTCGTGGGATTGTTATTGGTTGGTTTATTCGTGGGATTGTTATTGGTTGGTTGATTGGTGGGATTGTTATTGGTTGGTTGATTGTTATTGGTTGGTTGATTGGTGGGATTGTTATTGGTTGGTTGATTGGTGGGATTGTTGTTGGTTGGTTGATTGGTTGGATTGTTAGTTAGTTGGTTGGTTGATTTTCAGGTTACAGTAGTAAAACCTCCTCTCCTGTTAGTTCATAATGCATCAAAATACTTCGACTTTTTTTCATTCTTATCACAGATTAATTTGTTTGTTGTAGCCGCTGTTACAGCCGTTGAGGCTAATAGTCTCTAATTTATCTAATATAATAGAATCCAGAATGAACATATTTTACTGTTTAACATGTAGTATAAATCTTTATTTATTCTTGCATTGAGGAATGAAACCACGACCGCTGGATGATCTCATACCTGTGTGTGTTTACGTCCCTGCGCTGCCGTAGGCTCTTTGATTTGGAGTCCTCGAGGTAGGAATTACTGGAGCAGGAGCTGTCAGTATTACACATGAGAGTCTGCAGGAAGGGGAAGAACCCTGTGCTCGGGAGATTCCTCGGGGCCACATAGCCTGAAAAAAGAAGAGATGAAAAGTTTGATAAGGCCGCCGAGTGTGCACTTGCGTATATTCCTGCATCAAGCACAGAAATCCTCTGATTGTTTTTGAGTTGGCTGTGATGGTGTATGCTTAGTACACTGTTACATTGCAGTCTGCCGTACTCCGAACTCGGATAAACAAACTTCCAACACGGAAACGTGCAGTCGAACAGTCATTCACCTGGGAAATCTTGAGTTCTCATGGTTGCCATAATACAAATGAAAACAAGGCAAAACAATAACGAACTTAACATCAATCAATTATAATACAATGTTTAATGGGTGGTTTTTATGTATGCACTTATCTGCATGTGCATAATGGCCATCCACTGATCTAATGTCATTACTTCCTAGTCCATTCTAATAACTCTGATCAGGAAGCCGCTTTGGGCAAAATGGCGATGTTTAGTACTGAGTCTGTCTTCCTGCACAATCATGATGTTTCCTCCAATTAAAATGATCCTCTTCTAGTTTTTGCACTTTTGTACACATACAGTAATTGCACATCTCTTGTATATCTCATCATATTTACTCTCGTTACATTATTGAAAATGCATTTGTTCATCAGGATAGACGCATGGTGTACAAAAAGAGGAAACCACTGTTACCCTCCCCAGAAGTGGTCAACCTACAAAGGACACTCCAGGAGCGAGACGTGTAATAGTCCTCGAGCTCACAAAAGAGTCCCAGGTAATTTCTAAGCAACTAAAGGAACTCTCTCACATTGGCTAATGTTAATGTTCCATGAGTCCACCATCAGGGGAACACTGAACAGCAGTGGTGCGCATGGCAGGGTTGCAAGGAACAAGCCACTGCTCTCCAAAAGAGCATTGCTGCCTGTCTGTAGCTTGCTAAAGATCATATGGACAAGCCAGAAGGCTATTGGGAAAATGTTTTGTGGATGGATGAGACCAAAATAGTACTTTTTGGAAAATATCAATCAGCAGAGGGTTACCAAAAAAATTCCAAGGCATTGAAAATACCATATAACACTGTAAAGACAATAATCAACAAGTGGAGAAAATATGGCACGGCAGTGAGACTACTAAGAACAGGGCGTCCCTCTAAAATTGATGAAAAGATCAGGAGAAAACTGGTCAGGGAGGCTGCTGAGAGGCCTACACAACATTAAACACAACATTAAAAGAATTGCAACAATTTCTGACAAGTACTGGTTGCTCCCTACATCTCCTGAATTCTTCATACCTCTGGGCTGTGGGGTAGGATGGCAAGATAGGAACCTAAAAAAATAAATAAATAATACATCCAATCTCCCAAAATGTTGAGGAATAATGTGTTATGGTCTGATGAGACCAAACTTTATGGCCATAATACCAAAAGATATGTTTGGCACAAAAAAACAGCACCTCACCAAAAGTACACCATCCCCATGGGGAAGCATGGTGGTGGCAGCATCATGCTTTGAGGCTGTTTTTCTTCAGCTGGAACTGCAGCTTTATTCAGGGTGGAGGGAATAACGAATAGCTCTAGTCCATTTTGGCACAAAATCTTAAGGCTGCTGCTAAACCACTTAAGATGAAGAGGAATTTCACCTTTCAGCATGACAACGACCCGAAGCAGACCTCCAGATCAACAAAGGAACGGCTTCACCAAAACAAGTTTAAGGTTTGTTTTGTTTTTTCCATCGTGAAAAACCTGCCACTTTAATAGGGGTGTGTAGACTTTTTAGATCCCTTGTATGTATGTATGTTTTCACTGAACACAGAGGAAACACCTGCCATAGCAGCAAGAAAGCACGGAGTCGGTATGCGGTCATGCCGAATTCCAATGAAGATGTACCGATGACAATGAAGGAGTGGCACACGCCTACATTAGACATCATTTCTCTAACAACACACCTGAGGCGTTTGTCTACTCTGATTGCTAACAAGAAACATACAATTCAGTCTTTGTTAGCGGATTGCTGATAATCTTACAAGTATTTTCTATAGTGGAACTTTTTTTTGTTTTAAATTAATTCATTTATGAGTGAAGCTTTGTTGAATTAAATGTGAATACATTTGCATTCAATAATAAAAATAAAAAAGATGAAGAAGAAATCTCGTTTTTGTTTGTTTTGAGGGAAACAAAAAAAAAAAAAAAAAAGATTTCATGTATTCCCACTCTTGTAAATGTGGCTTGTAAAGTTTATACAATTTTAGGTTTCATTTTTAATGCTAAGGTTTACATGGAATAATGATACATAACACGTTATAGCAAGAAACAAGCTTTTCGTGTATATATGATGTATGATTGTGAAGTGGGCGAAGCTTCGAGCTTCTGGAAAAGAAAAAAAAACAAAAAAAACAAAACTCTAGTTCAGCTGTAGTGCCCATGAGGACACGCTGCTGAAAACCAAACAGGTTCTACTCAAAGTATACAAGATTTCTGTCAGTTGCTTTAACCATGCCTCTCCTATATTCTTCCATACATCTTTAAAAAAGAAAAATAATTATGTCACGCCTTTATATTCATAGCTACATATTTCATCATGTGATCATGACTTTGTAAATATTTCCTCATAGTGCATTGTAGTTCACTTCTCTAAAGTGTACAGTATGTTTCTATTACAAGCTTCATTGTGCAGTTTAGATTAGATCTGTCACAACAACTAAATATGTCTTATCTGATGCACCGAGGCATGGAGGAGACAGGAACGGTAGGCCCGTGATACTGATGGGCTCACTGAGTATTTCTTGACCAGAATCTTTCTTTGGCGTTGTAGTCACATCTGTTTTTGGCCACATGTTCGTTAAGAATTGATTCAGTTCTCCAAATATCAAATAAATCACCAGTTTCCCTATCTTTCATCTGAACATTGACTAGTCACCGCTGTTAATGTTCATGTTCATCTCAAGCTCTTTAGGCTCCTTTGGATTGTTCCTTATAGACAGGAATCTACAGTATATAGGTTCTATATAGAAGCGTACAGCTGATGAGAACCTCCTTATGAGAACCCCTTTAGGAAGCAAAGAACCCGGAAGTACACACACACAGTATCTCACAAAAGTGAGTACACCCCTCACATTTTTGTAAATATTTGATATCTTTTCATGTTTCAGCACTGAAGAAATGACACTTTGCTACAATGTAAAGTAGTGAGTGTACAGCTTGTGGAACAGTGTAAATTTGCTGTCCCCTCAAAATAACTCAACACACAGCCATTAATGTCTAAACCGCTGGCAACAAAAGTGAGTACACCCCTAAGTGAAAATGTCCAAATTGGGCCCAAAGTGTCAATATTTTGTGTAGCCACCATTATTTTCCAGCACTGCCTTAACCCTCTTGAGCATGGAGTTCACCAGGTCTGTATGTATCAAATTTTATATATATATATATATATATATATATATATATATATATATATATATATATATATATATATATATATATATATATATATATAGATATATAATTTATTTTATATTTTTTTATTTTGTGTCCTCACTCACTTTCATTAATCGCTTTATCCTGGTCAGGATCACAGAGGATCCGAAGCCTGCCCCAGGAACACTGGGTGTGAGGCTGGAATACACCAGTTCATCCCAGTACACACACATTCACACACTCTTGGGGGAAATTTAGCGTAGTCGTTCCACCAACTGGAATGTTTCTGAGAGGTGGGATCAAACCCACAAGGACAGAACACGTGAAACTCGGCACAGACAGTAATCCGAGCTCAGGATCAAAAGGGAGATCCTGGATCTGTGAAGGCTACCCAGTGCGCCAGTGTGTCTCTACTGAGAAGGGAAAAAAAATCCGATCTGTTCCACAAGGCGGAAAATCAGACTTGCGTCAATTCAACCCGGTAACGTTTATGTCACAAAAAGCAAATATGTTTGGTTAAAAAAAATCAGATTTTTTAAAAAGCTGAACACATCATCTCAGCTTCTCTTAATGATCTTTATTCATATTCATATCCATATCCATATTCTTAATGATCTTTATCCATATTCACATAGTGTTTGGAGACACTTGACTGAAAGGTTTCTCATGATCTGTAGGTGTATGATTAAATGTTTAAAATCGGTGTCGTAGACAAAAATATAATCGTGTCGACGTATTCATTTCTTTCATCAGAAAACCCACATTTTATTTGCAAAGACAGACGACTCGGAGCGAAATATTCCGAAAAGCATCCGATACGTGTCCAGCGTAGGTGGGAACTCCTTTAATACTGTTTACAAAGCATCTTGGGGGGGGGATTTCCTTGAGAAAATTCCAAAAATACATTTCTGGAAATTCTAGGCTAAAATGGCGTCTACATTGAAGATACTAAAAGACAAAATTATTTTTGATTAATTTTGGATTTTTTTTTTTTTTTTTTAATCATGGCATAATTCCCAGAGTTCCATTTGTGTCACTCGAGAGTTTTGAGGACTTTATTATTATTATTATAAAAATGTAGAGAGAGAAAATAAAAAAGAAGGAGTGTGTCTAAACTTTCGACCGGGAGTGTATCTGTGCAGACAAGAGCCGCACAAAAGGAAGAAAGAGACCACAGAAAGCACACAGACTCCCAGCGGAGGCCAATCACGAGGCAACAACACTGTGTATAAGAATAATACCCCGGTGGAGCGCGGGTTTGAAGCGGGATCTCGTTGCAGCCAGCTTTTCAAGCAAAACACAACTGAGCTCCAAAGTTTTTCACGCCTCTTACTGTGTCCCTGTAAACAATACACGGGGGTGGGGGGGCGGCTATCATGACACCCTGCCAAGTGGAGCAAATCGCAAACCATCATCAAATCAGCACTTTCTAATTCCAGTCATCATCACCATGAATGAGGATCTTGTCATTAGGCATGGCTTAACTTGTTACCACATGTATGTAGATTAATAAGACACAGAACATCTAGAGAACGTTCTTATGCTAATGAAATAGTCTCAGCATCGCATTACGCCTGAATCCACCTTCTATTGTGCTCGCTCAACGGAAAAACAACATAACAGGGTTTTTTTTATTTTGAAAGAGTGGAACAGGAAGAGTTGTGTACCATGATTTCTTCCAAAAATAAACGTTCTAAAAATAAATGTGTCTAGTCATCTAAACTATTCTTGTTCTTTAATCCTCTACGACACAGCTTACACATCTTATTAGAAAGGGTTCCAGGAAGAACACGCAATTATGGAAATAATCTGTGTGGTTAAAAATAAACAACGTTCTTATTATTATTTTAGTTTTTTAAAAGTGAAATCTGAACAGTACAACGGTAGGGCTTCCTTATCAAATAAGAGTTCCAGGTAGAACCCTGTAAACAAGCAAAGAACCCTTACGTATAAATAGCTACTGTAGAACCATTCTATATCCGTAAATGAACTGGTATCGTCGTAAAGACGCGCTTAAAAAAATAATAATAAAGGTTAAAACCACTGGTCTCCTTAGGAGAAAGAACCTGTTTAGATAGTGAGATGGAAAAACAAACATTGTGGAAATCTGGACATCAACATTGGCATAATGGAAACATTGTAGGAATGTTTATAAAAACAGAACAGAAAAAGTTTCTCAGAACAGCATTATTTTAAAATAAATAAATAAGAAATCGAAGCCAAAAGGAACCAAAATTTCAGGGAACTGTGATGTTCAGAAATGCAACGTTCCGCTAAAATGCTGTGGACGCAGATGTGAGACGACAACGTGACTAAATCTGCAAATGACTAATCTAAACTCGCGACTATCAGGACCTACAGTCTTATGTTCTTCCCGTTCTCTGGGGGACGCCGTACATTTTCCATTTAGAACAGAGGGTTTTCCTTTCTGGAAGTAGAAAGCCAGAACTGTTAACCATCAAACAACCCTCAATGAACCTTTCTGTAGAAAGAAAAGGTCACAAGTAAAGTTCTTTACTTCAGAGGAACCATTAAAGCGGTATAACCCTGCAACAAAACAAAGCTAGAGCCTTTGTGTTCTGTTAGGTATTTAATCAAATCAGAGTTCTGAGCGAGCGAGTGTTTCCAAACCAGAACAAATTCCATACTCAGTCAGGAAGTGATGTCATTTGCATTGTCTTCAGAGTGTGAAAGGAAATGAGCTCTGGACTTACACGTGTTTTCAGGTACTGGAGGAAATTGTGAGCGAGTGATGGCTAAGATGATGAAGATCACTACAGGCCAGATGAGGAGAACCAGAGACCAGCCCTGAGAAACAAAACCACAAGTTTAATTAAACTCCAGTTCCTTGTTTCAGACCGGTAACAATACGTTTAAAATACGGGCTGCTCTGGAAGCCAGATGTAGGAAAATATCTACATAATTAAGGTTGTTACTGTACTTAAATACTATTTTGAAAGTTTTGTACTTTACACAAGCATTATTCAAACTAAATACTTTTGCTCAATTACATTTCCAAGAGAAATGTTTTTGGGTTTTTTTTCCATTCCTTTTTCATTACTAACGTTTTCATTTTGGCCTTTAAAGTTTTGTTTTGTTAATTAGCTTGTTAAATTAGCTACTTAGTTAAGTTTTGTAAATAGGTTGTTAAATTATCTACCTATTTAAGTTTTGTTAACTCAGGTAGCTATCTTGTAATTTAGTTTGTCAGATAAGACAGCTAGTTTAGTCAATATTCTTGATAAATTAGGTAGCTAGTTATGTTTGGTAAAATATCTTGTTGAATTAACTAACTATTTTAGTTTTGTTAATTAGCTTGTTAACTTAAGTTGGCATGTTAGCTTTGGGAGCTAGTTTTGTATGTTAGTAAGTAGTTAGTTAAGTTGTGTAATTAAGTTTGTCAAATTATCTAGCTAGTTAAGTTTTGTAAATTAGCTTGTTAAATGAACGACCTTTTTATTTTTCTCAATTAGTTAATTAGCTTTCATAGTTTAGATTGTTAAATTAGTTAATTTTGCAAATTAGTTTGTTAAATTATTAAGCTACTTAAGTTTTGAAAGTTTGCTTATTAATTTAGATAGCTAGTTAAGTGTTTTTTTTTTGTTAACTTGTATTTAGGTTTCGTAATTTAGTTTGTTAAATTTGCTAGTTAGTTACGTTTCTAAATTAGCTTGTTAACTTAGGTAGCTAGTTAAGTTTTGTATATTTGCGTGTGAATTTCGATAGGTGGTTGTTGTTGTTTTTTTTAAGTTACCTTGTTAAGTTCAGGATGAACTTGTGGTCAGCTCTTTCAATCAGTTAAAATATTTTCCTTTTAAATTTTGAATACTTGCGTGCATTTAAAGGTAGATACTCTCTCACTTTCACTCAAGTATTTTTGCCTCTGTACTTCTCCTTTTAATTGAGGAATATTTAGAGACAGTTCTCATACATTTACTAAAGTACATTTTTCCACTCTTGGTTGATGCTCTGAAAGTATACAAACAGTGTGGCTACTAAAATAATACCTGATACTCGACTATAAACCACAAATACTTTGTTGAATTATAGAATACGAACTCTGCTGAACTCACCGGCTGCCTGATGACCCCCAGGCCATTTTTCCAGAGAAGGAGTCGTAACTGCTGGAAGAATCCAGCCATCAGTTGATAGGAAGACTGCTGACCCGGACGAGAGGTGAAATAAACAGACGGAAACAGAGGAACACAAATATTTTAATTGAAGAAAAGAAATACTTGTACATCACACAAGACATGAAATTAACCTATATAAATATTCCAAAAAAGAGTAAAACATATAAGAGTCATGAGTTTATGATTTATAGGTTTTTGATGTATTGCCAAATATGGAATATAGATAAATCATTTCATCAGGCAGAAACATGTTGTGCTGTTGGAAATGAGATGCTAAAACCACAACAAAAGCATCAGACACCACTTACTGAAAAGGATTCTTTCTTCCTTTACTTTTATCGTTTATACTTTTAACTCGGCTTGGTTAAAGGACAATTTGTGGTATTGTGGTGTTGAATTCATTCTTAATTAATTAATTAAGTAACTTTATCACATGTTGACTGGTGTGGAAGTATAAACTTTGCTGAGTTAAAAAAAAAAAAAAGATTACAGGAATATTTTAATCTCATGAGATTAGGAAAGAAAATATCTCAACTTGTATTTAAAGTGTCTATTCTGTCTAGCTTTACAAATAAAATGTCATGTAAAATATAACCAGTTATAGCTACTCAAAATACAAAAAAAATAAATAAAAATATTTCAAAATCAGGGTTGAAGGTAAAAGTTATTCAGGTAAAATAATAATAATAATAATTAAATTCAGTTTTATCTGTATAGCGCTTTTAACATTAGACATTGTCTCAAAGCAGCTTTGCATCAATATATAAATTCAGGATATAGATTTTAAATGTATGAATTTATCCCTAATGAGAAGCCAGAGGCGACGGTGGCGAGGAAAAAGAGACGATATGAGGAAGATCGTTCCTGAGACGATATGAGGAAGAAACGTCGAGAGGAACCAGACTCAGAAGGGAACCCGTCCTCATCTGGGTCACACCGGATAGTGAGATTACAAATCATTTTCCTTCAATAAATGTTATGTTTATCATCATAATAATAATAATAATAATTTTACATTTTTTTTCTTTGACCAAAAAAATTTAGTTTCAAAATTAAAAATAAAAATAAACAAGTTTAATTAAGGTTATTTCGATTAGTATGGTTTGTAAGAGTGAACATAGGACCATCTTAAACAAATACCATCTCTACACTCTCCGAAAGAAATGGTACTTTTCTCAAATCAAAAGCGGTTGATTAATATTGTATAACAGCAGCTCTGACAGAAGTCCTGGCTTTAACATAAATCACGGGATTATTAATATTATTAATGCGCTCTTTTATCGTTTCTTTAATAACAGCTCGTCCGGTATAAGGAGAAATGTATTCATTTATACCTTTTTGGAAGGAGTCTCCAGTGTCGGCGCTTTTTGTAACCGTTCAAAGTTTTTCCGACATCTTCGGTCTTATTAACTTTACCAGTGAGAGGAAAAAAAGAGGTGACGGAATGACGGTTTATAGCTGATGTAACGTAAGTGAGAACAGGAACTAATTGTTTTCCAGGACGTTCCACAACACTAAATGTAGCTATAAATGGATAAAAGGTAATTAAATAAAAACATCATTGGTGGCAAATCGCTGTGGTACAGGAGGAATAAAACGCTTCAGGACGTGCCATTATAGGAAAATAATCAACTTTGGAACACTGAGTGTCTCCGGTCGTGGATTATTTTCCTATAACATCATGTCCCGTTGTGTGTTATTCCTTATGTGTCATCTTTAGCAGAGATGATGTATGAAGTGTACCTTTCATTAACTTTTAGAATAGCGCTTTACAGGTGCATGAAACTTTAAATAATGTACTTTAGATCCATTTTAAAGGTACACTATATTCACATTTCCAGGTGAAAGATACCTTTACTTCTGTCAGCATATAGAGGATACAAATAAAGGAAATTCTTCCTTATAAATATCCTTATACCTTGTTTTCTTCTAGTCATCTGGCCAATTGCAGTAAAATTATCCAGCATCTCATAAATTACCTGGCAACGTTAATCCAGACTGACCTGATATTATCTCCGGAGTAAGCAATCAAATTCCTACAGCACACCTTTGACTCATAATTTCTTAAATTACGCAGATCTGAATGGATTTGTGCTCCCGTACCTCGGTTTCTTCACGACTGATTGTTGGTTATCGGATGCAGGAGCAGAGGTGAGGAACGGAGAACATGTTGCAGTCAGGTAAATCCTAGCAGAACGTAGTGCAAAACCAACAAAAAACACACAAAAAACCAGCAGCAGAAATGAAGAAAAACAGACTAGACGCCAGTTCAGGATAGAAGTTATTCCTGTAGAAGCTTCTGCTGAGGTGAAAACCGTTATAATGAACGAGTGAAGATGGTCTGCTCCTTTTCTACAGGTGCGGACATGAGGAATGAGCTCGAATGTGAACCTGTTGCTCTACTCGCAGAGCCTGCCTGGCCAGTTTCTTTACTCGTGTGTGTGTGTGTGTGTGTGTGTGTGAGAGAGAGAGAGAGAGAGAGAGGGAGTGAGTGAGTGATGCAAGTGTAAGTTTAATTATGTGACAGAGTTACATAATAATAATAATAATAATAATAATAAGCAGAAGAAGAAACTCTATATTAACTAAATAATGGAATTCCAGTGTTTATTTCATCCATGACTGAAAATAAGGCCACACAAATTTGCATGAATTAAATGAAAACATTTAAAAACATAAACGTCAATACTAATTTCAAATTTAATTTTGTTACCCGGCTACTTTAGTTTTATTATTTATTTTTTTTAATTGTGCTCATTATTTAATTGCCACAAAAGCAGCAATTAATGACTTAATTAAGACTACATATAATGTTTTATGCTAAACTTTATGCTTTGCTTGTGTAATTTCAGTTATTATTAAAGTAGTAGTAGTATTTGTTTAGTTAGTATAATTAATGAATATTTAGTATAGTTATATAATCAGTAGTATTACTTAATAATTGAGTAATAAGAAGTAGTAGGATTAATGTTTTGCTTTACATGACCTAATGTTAATCCATTTTTATCCATTCCAGTTTTATCCATTTTTTTTTTTTTAAATTAAAAAAAAAAAAAAAAAAGCAATTTATTATATCACTGGAATTTTGTGTTATTCGTTAATATTGTCACATTATATATATGGAGGAGGGGGCTGAAATTTAAATAGGGGTGTGTAAACTTTATATATATATACACTGTAGTGATGGGAATATTTGTCAGGTCAGTGTTGAACCTCTTGTTTTCATTCCTTCAGAAATCTCCTTTAAATCCATCCATTCCGAGACGCCCGTAGCAACAGGAAATCAGAAAAGAAAAACTGCAAAGTCATCCATGCGTTACTTATGAATAAAACATTACAGGGCATGGAAGTTCCACAGAACAAGTTATAACGGCAATAAATACTCGCATTTTTCTCTCTCTCTTGAACTTCTCGGTCGTGACAAACACCATTAAAGTTACACATTTCCCTCTGACGCTGGAGACTCCTTCCATAAACATTAAATAAAAGTCTCCTTACTTTAAGAAACGTTCGACGTTTTATGGATTAAACGCGTTTTTCTTTTCAGTCGGTTTATGTGGAGTTACTATAGGAGCGATAAAGTATTAAAACAAATACATTAATTACTCGCACTCAAGCCGTTATTAACATTATTTTTATTACGAGAAAGAGGAACGTCAATCTGGACAGTCATAACATTAAACGTAACCGTAAATGGACGAAAAAAAATGTTGATTATTTTTCTATAACAGCACTACACACAGAGAGCGTTTTATTCCTTATATACGGTGAATGTGTGCATAATTATAATCACAGCAGTATTCTGTACAGATATATACGAGTAAAGCAAGTTTTTGCACATAACTTACTAATAATGTAATAATTATTCAAATAAGTGAGCTAATTGCTGCTGGGAACTTAAGAGGGACATTCCAGACACAGGTGGATGTAGGTGTGAGATGAATCACTATGATCACGATCAATACGAGCAATGCAGAGAATGAAAACACCGAGAACAAAAACTGCAAAAACACTCGAACAAAGGAAGACGATCGGAAAATAACGCTCAAAGTCGCAATAGTTGCAAAAACTGGCATCGAGTTGGATATAAACAGGAGGCAGGTGTGTTAGGGAGTGTGACCGTCCTAACGTCTTTTAATGAAGGAGTCAGACATGTCATTTTATTTATTTATCTATTTATTTATTTATTTATTTATTTACATTTTGTGTTCATGCAAGCTGCGTCAACACATCATTCTCATCCACGTTAAGTTTATTGAAATAGCGACGCTAAAAATAATAACAAAGTTGAACAAAGTGCTTTACAACAATAATTCCAAACGGTAAAATAGGAATAAAAATATCAATTTTAAAAAAATAAATAAATAAAACCCTAATATTACATCCATTCTCATATAACATTCATATCATGCTATTTCCTCACCTGTAAGTCGCTTTGGATAAAAGCATATGAGTTTATATATATATGTGTGATTTTATATATATGTGTGTGTATATATATATATATATATATATATATATATATATATATATATATATATATATATATATATATATATATATATATATATATATATATATATGTGTATGTGTGTGTGTATATATATATATATATATATATATATATATATATATATATATATATATATATATATATGAGAGAGAGAGATTTATATAGATAGATAGAGAGATTATATATCTGGTTAATATACTATTAAAACATAAGTAAATTTTAAACAAAGTACATAAATCTCTGTAAAAATTACACGGCATCATTAGTAGGTAACAGTCACTAACACTTTTGTGGTTTTGAAGAGAATCAGCTCGCCAACGCACGTACTTTATCAGCCTTCATAAAGACCAAACTGGTAGAACCTGACATGACGCACCCATGCGCACACAACACACACAATATTTCATAATACAAAAGCCTTACATTTTAAAATCCTGTGAACCGATACGCAGATTGAGCTCACAAACCACTTTGCTATCGGTTCAAGCAAATGTTACTACTTCTTTTTATTTCTAGTTTTGTACGCACTCGCAACAATAAAATGACATTTTAAAATAAAGTAAGTAGAATATACTCTTTAGGTTTTGGCTGCATATTTACTGTAGATGAATTCATTTCGTGTCCCCCGGTGGGCCAGCGGTTAAGGATCGTACGTGCTTGCTGCCGTGGCTCGGGTTCGATTCCCAGGCAGGGAATGGTGCCGGTTCCAAGCCCGGATAAAATGTTAGGGTTGAGTCAGGAATGGCATCTGATGTAAAAACCTGTGCCAAATCAAATATGGTGGCCCCTAAAAGGACGAACAGCCGAAAGAACGACAATAATAACAACATTTACAGGAATAAATTTTGTACAGAACTTAAAGCAATGAAGTTATTCTAGTAATTTGGGGGGGGTTTTGTGTATAAAATCATACTTACTGAACCACTGAATTGGGGTTTTTTTTTTTTTTTTTTTGCAAAGTCTGTGACAATATTTGTAATAATACATGACAGTTAGAACATTAGTTCTTAGGGGGTGGGGTGGGGTGGGGTGGGGGGGAAACCCTGTATAGCTTTAATATGTGTCATACGGGCCAAGTTGTTCAAAAAGTTTCATTCTGATTCGGATTTGAGAATCCCATGTTTTGCGATCCAGTAGATCAAGTAATCCATCTTACTTTTGTGTCGGGTTTTTCAAAGCCACGTTGGATTGCGTATGCGTACTCTGATTCAGAGCACTAGTAATCCGGATTTGGTCATCTTGAAAAGTGTGTATCTGGATCAGGGTGATCCTGTCCAATGTTGCTTTGAGAAACACGCGGTCCTTGTACGAAAACTGCGTCGCTGTCCAAATACTTACGGACCTGGCTGTAGATGGAAATGTATAGGTATCTATAGTTCTATAGATGTATAGTATCTATGTATAAGTTTCTATAGTTATCGTGTACGTTTCTACAGGGACCGGAGGAACTTTCCAGAAGTTAATTTGACTTTAACGTCCTCGCTGGAATGCCGTGTTCATGTAAATGTTCATGTAAACGCAATGCGTCGTTTTTCGGCCAACTCGATGCAAAGCCGATCGTTTCTAGCGTCTTTCAACACACACACACACACACTCACACACTGTAATGACCCACATCACGCACTGTCGAAAAGGTTTTCAATGAGTCAGCCAGTGGAATGAAGGCTTGGATGAAACTTACAGCGATTCTTTCATATGAGCGTCAAAAGGCAACACACATTTCCACCCACACGCATCTGTAAACTGATCCGAATCACGACTCGGTCAGAGAACGCAAACACACCGCCCACTTCTGCCTATTCATCATCAACCTACTGCAGATACTAGATAAGAGAAAGGAGAGACAAAGGACTGCGAGGTCAGGAAACAACATTATCAAAAAATACACACGTTTTCTAAAAAGATTGAGCAATTTCTATTATTTTATATATATATATTTATATATATTATAAAAGTTGTTTTAGTCAGGCTGTGTTTAAAAGTCCGCGTAACTGATATGAAGAAAAATGACACACACACACTCACAGCCGCACACTGACACTCACACACACACTCACTAACTCACACACACACACATTCACTCACTCTCTCTCTCTCTCACACACACACACACACGCACACACACACACACACACACGATGACTAGGTTGCTAGGAAGTTAAATACTGCAGACTCACTGCCCTGCTGAAAAAAAACACAATAGAAACCATCACAGAAATTCTAATGGTTTCCACTACAAATCCCATTAAAACCATTGCCATTACTGGTCCTTAATGGTATCCACTAGACATAACTTGCCACCACTAGAAAGCAACAAATTACAAGTAGAAACAGACAGGGGCCATTACAGTTTCCATTAAAACCATTACAAACTCTGAGTTTCTATTGTTTTGGGGTTTTGATTTTTCCTCAGCAGAGTGTTATAATGTGTAACTGGAAACCATTAGTCAGGTTTGTTAGCAAGCTAGCAAACATTAGGCTAACTAGAACACTGTGTAGAGCAGTAGGTGAGTTTGCTAGCACTCCCAGATTGGTACGACACGGTGTGGCGTTCGTGGTGAAAATAAACGGCACACGGTCCTGAGAAATAGAAACGCTTCCCAGGTCGTCACTGCTGTGAAAGCTAACAGAGACGCGACGCAACGCGAGCTAGCGTGTTGGTCAGCGCAGCGTGATTGTGGGTGAAATGGACGTAGTGTGTACTGGTGAAGGACGAAGTGTAATTATACACACCCATCCTTCTCCTTGGGCTATGTTTACATGCAAAGATTTTCCACCAGTAAGAATGAATTTATTCCGGATGAACCCTTTATGAGTATCCGAACCTGGTACGCCCGTTTATACGCGCGTCACGCTCAACCTGATCCGAACGTTAAATGATTTCCGTCATCCAGTGAGATGAGTTTGTGAATGCAATAAAGTCGTACAGCATTTCGTATTCACCTTACTGAATAAATTTTTTAAAACGTACAGCAGATCTTGTAATCAGTCCGTACAGTTGTTGTTGTTTTTTTGTGATCATTGCGGCCAAAAGACGCTCGATTTTGCTGCGGATTCTAAAAAACATTTGCGATGCAACTCGCTGAACTTTTTTTTTTTTCTGGAAAACAACTCAAATCGGCGAAATCACAGTCGCATGAGATTGTTCTACACGCGCTATCGCACTGATGTTTGTTTGTAAATGAGACCTTTTAGCTGTACTCATGTTTGACTGCATACTCATGGCGTCACGTGACGCGTCTGAAAATCTGCGGAGATTTTGAAAAATCGCAAGCTCCCCGGAATGTTGCGGTGTTTGTTTGATTTTCATTTCTTCCGTTGTGAAATCCTGGAGGGACTGGGTGGGTAACGTTAGTAATGTTAACATTATATCATTTGGTGTTTGGGGATAACTGCAAAAAGTAAAAGATTTATTCATCTTGGTTTTTTTTTTATTTTTTTAATTATTTATTTTTTTTTACCCAGTGGTGCAAATGGTAAACGCCACCGAGGTCGATCTGCGTCTGGTATCTGCTTCGGCGCGTAATTTTGCGTAACATGAACACGGGGACACGGCGAACGTCACGACACGCAGGTTTACGCGGCTGTTTAAAACATTATTAAAAGGATGGTCCGTGTGGTTCAATCAGACTGAAATTTTATTTCACATAGCCGTTGAAATGAAAGATAGCGGCGTGTGTGTTTGTCTTCATGAGCACAACCTCATGCACCGCACGCCACTGCAGCTCACTGACGTACACTTCGGATATGCGAGATCACACTTCACAAAAATACTGTACACATTTTATACTGCAAATTTAAAAAGCAAACAAACAAACAAACAAAAAAAACACAGTCGTCATGGAGAAGCGTCACCCAGTCACTGAGGGGAAACGCCACTGCGTTCAGTCTCTCCGCTTCATCATGTGGAACGGTTCTTAAATAAAGCTCGGCAGCATTTCAAGACCAATCTGGACTGAACATGTGAGAAGTAAAGAATGAGGCGTTTTTTTTGGCTCGGGTCCAGGTATATGATACGGTCTATTTGACTCCTGAATTATTGGCACGCTTCCAGAGAATGGGTGAAAAGAAATGTTGTAGAATTTCACACAACAATTAAAATTTTTCCACTCAGACTACTTCAGGAACAATAGTAGATGTGGTTAATATCCTAGCAGGTGAAACCATACATACTATACACTGTGTGTGTGTGTGTGTGTATGTATATATGTATATATATATATATATATATATATATATATATATATATATATATATATATATATATATATATATATATATATATATATATATATATATATATATAAAAAAGAATCAGTGCATGTGGATTTCCTTGATCTGAATGCGCTATAAAAATAAAAACACATTTTTGAATATACTGTTTTGAAGAAAAATAGGCACTAAAACTTCCAAAAGAATCAAAAATCTTGCGTATAGCAAAGTACACACACACACACACACACACACACCGTGCCCATGTGTGGGCAACTCAACCTCCAAATATGACTCCTTGCAACGGGATATTAATTTGTGCTCGCTTTTATGGAGGGTGCCAATAATTCTGGAACACTTTCTTGCTAAACACTGTACGCTGGAGAGCCAGAGAACACCCTGTAGAGGCAGTCGTGTGTTCGCCCGTCTGTAATCTCGCTCCTGTAGAGGGTTTTCTCAGCTCAGTAGACTATTTTCCAGTGCGTGGGCTGTTCGCACTCTTCCTCCTCGTCGCCACAGAAACGGTTGTAGGTGCTGTTAGGGTCAAAGCCCAGGATCTCCCGCTCCTCGTGGATGCGGAAGGAGAACGTCGAAACCGAGGTCCCGATGAAGTACCTGAGGAACGATGAAGACGGCACAGTTAGCACTCACTGATGTGATAGGATTACACACGCACCTTGCGTAACCTATGAAAGGATCTCCGATCTGGTCTAGATTTACACTCGACCCGTTCAAACAGCATTTTTGTTTTGTTTTGTGAAACCCAGTTGGAATAAAAACGCTCCGTGTCGTGGTGTTTTAGGAAAATCAACAACGTGAGTGGTGTGACGGAGAGGCGTTAATCTTACCGCACCGAAGTGTATTCTTCATTTCGCGTTTATTACTTTTTATCCGTTTAGAGTCGCTTTAACGACGAGTTCTCACTTAGCAGGTATAAACGGTCGTTCCCTCACTTTTTTCCCCCTCTCTCTCTCTCAAAGTTGAGACGACAAAAACAAAACAAAGCGCAGCTTGTCACGTGACCGCATTAGAAACGGCAAAGAAGAGTAAACTCCTCCGTCCTGAACGTTACGTAGCTTTTTCCCTCTGACACTGGAGACTCCTTCCGTAAAAACGTCAACTAAGCATGTCCTTGCAACGATCGCAACTTTCTATCTGTTGAAGAACGACGGCAGATTTTTTTTTAAAATCCGTTTCTGAACTTTATAGCAGCTATGAACAGTCGTTCCCTCACCAGCCTCTCGTTTATAAGTTATTAAGACAAAAATGAATAAACAAACAAACAGGTTTTTCAGATGATTTAAAGGGATAGTTCACCCAAAAATGAAAACTCCGTCCTCATTTACTCATCCTCGTGTCGTTCCAAACCTGTGTGCGTTTCTTTCTTCTGCGGAACACGAAAGAAGATATTTTGAAGAATGTTAATAACAAAACCGTTTTGTCCGTTATGGACAAAAAACAAACAAACACGGAGACATTTCTCGAAATATCTTCTTTTATGTTCCCCAGTCATAGAGGTTTGGAACGACATGAGGGTGAGTAAATGAGGACGGAATTGACATTTTTTGGTAAACTATCCCTTTAAGGTCGTTTTCAAAACATTCCATCTAAACTTTGACAGATGTCCACAGCTGGAATGATGTAATAATGTAAATGATGTTGGAGGGGAGGAGGCAGGGTGGCTTGAGTGGTCAAAACGCTTGAATCGCGCCTCCGGAGTTGGGAGGCTCGAATCCCGTGAAGCCTGCGTGTTCTCCCGGTGCTTTAGTGGTTTCCTCCAGGTATTCCTGTTTCCTCCCCCAGTCCAGAGACATGCGCTGCAGGCTAATTGGCATTTCCAAAATGTCCGTAGCATGTGAATGGGTGTGAATTCAGGAAATTCGAGCGCTAAATGTCAGAGGGTGTGTCTGTCTATCTTTCGCTAATCCTTTCTTTGCCTTTTTTCAATGTCATGGTTCATCTGTATTGAAAGTACATCACAGAACAGCTCGAGCACAGTGATTTCTGTGTATTTAGTATGAGAGAATCAGAGGCCTCACGAAATACATTCTAAAGATTTTCCATTAACTAAAACTGGTTTGTGTAGATGGGTGGGTGTCTTTAAAAAAAAAAAAAAAAAAATGTTGTTTGTTAACTATTAATATCTTAACATTAACGGTCATCTTCATTTTCCCTAAGGGTACACAAACTTTTGCACTCAACTACAGTATATAGCAAAATATGAAAAGGTGATATTTTATATTTCTCTATGAAATATCGGTGACCTTTATTTGTTTATTAAGCTTTTAATCCGCAGGTCTTCTTCCGGATTGTTCCTAAACGCTTACAGATGCTCTTTTGTGGCTCTAACTGAAACACGTCCCACGCACCGAGCGACAAAGCAACCTCGAAGAAGAGAAGAAGGGTTTATTTTCCCCCTCAAAAGCCTACAGTGGAATAACAGACGGACAGGTTTATTCAGTTCAGCCTGAAAAGAAACGTGACCTGTTCACTTACATAAAATGAAAACCTGCTTTAATGGTCCTAGTGTGAATTTCTCACCGACTTTACAGGAAAATCAACACGCTGCACTGACACACGATCACGCTTTCCTACGACTTTCATCAGCGCACCGCGTGTTCTCCGTGAACGACTCGATCACGTCCAAAACCGAGCGAAGAGCCGGAGAAATAAAACTACTAGGCAGAAAAAGGGCAAACAACACAGCGTGATAAAAGGGAAGAAAGAAATGAAAAAAGGAGCACAAGCAAGGAAACAGAGGAGAGGGAGAGGAAGGAAGGAATATATAAGGAGAGACAGACAGAGGTTGCGAAAGAGAAAAGGGACAGGAAAGAAGGGACAGAGAGATGGGAAGGAATATATATGAATGGATAGAGGGAGAAAGATCCAAAAAGATAAGAGTGAGAAAAGCAGAAAGAAAAGAGAGTTAGCAAGACAAGAAAAGAGGAACAGATAGGAAAGAATATAAATAGATGGATAGAGATAAAAATGTGAAGATGAAAAAGAGAAACAGTGCTTATGAGAAACGCAGAAAGAAAAGGGAAAAATAAAATGATGAAAGAAAGAAAGAAGAGTTAGCAAGACAGAGAAAGAGATTAGACAGATAGATAGAAAAAGGGGGAAAAAAACTATAAAAGGAGTGAAGTGGAAAGAAAGAAAGAAAAAGAAGAGAAGGAGAAGAAGGTGTGTTAGACCGGGCGTGTGCGCAGATCCACTGGTCTATAATGGCGACTCCTCCGTCCTTCAGCAGCTCCAGCTCGGCTTGGTCCGGCTCGTATCGCACCATCTCAGGCAGCAGCCTCTTCAGCTTCAACACCTCTGAAACACACACACACACACACACTGTGAATAAGTATTTATTCAATAAAAATAAAGAAAGACAGAATAAAAAGAAAGTCAGTAAGAGATGTGAGAAACAGTGAGTGAAAAAAGCAATAGAAAGAGGGAAAAAGTGAGTGAGAGAATGATTGAGAAAGGCAAAATGAAAAACAGAAAATAAAATAAACGGGATGAAAAAGTGAACAAAAGAAAGACAAAAGCAACAAGAAGGAAAAATAAGAAAATAAAACTGATAAAGAATGATAAAGAAAAAAGTAGAAAGAAGAAAACCACCACCGCCCCCTGCAGGACGTATAAAACACCTCTGCCCTCCTCACCCCCTACTGGACGTATAAAACACCTCCGCCCCCTCACCAACACCACCGCCTCCTGCTGGATGTATAAAACACATCTGCCCCCGCTCACCCCATGCTGGACGTATAAAACACCTCTGCCCCCTGCTGGATGTACAAAACACTCCCACCCCCCCCTCACCCCCTTCTGGATGTATAAAACACCACCGCCCCCTGCTGGACGTATAAAACACCTCCGCCCTCCCTCGCCCCCTGCTGGACGTATAAAACACCTCCGGATCCCCTCGTCCCCTGCTGGACGTATAAAACACCTCTGCCCCCTCACCAACACCACCACCCCCTGCTGGATGTATAAAACACCTCCGCCCCCCCTTGCCCCCTTCTGGACGTATAAAACACCTCCACCCCCCCTCACCCTCCGCTGGACCTATAAAACACCACCGCCCCCTGCTAGGCATATATAGAACACCTCTGCCCCCCCTCACCCCCTCCTGGACGTATAAAACACCTCCACCTCCCCACCCCCTGCTGGACGTATAAAACACCTCCGCCCCCCCTCACCCCCTGCTGGATGTATAAAACACCTCTGCCCTGCTCACCCCCTGCTGGATGTACAAAACACCCCCCCAACCCCTCACCCCATGCTGGACGTATAAAACACCTCTGCCCTCCTCACCCCCTGCTGGACGTATAAAACACCTACGCCCCCCCCCCCCCCCCCCACCCTCTGCTGGATGTATAAAACACCTCTGCCTCCCCCTCACCACCAGCTGGAAGTATAAAACACCACCGCCCCCTGCTGGATGTATAGAACACCTCCGCATCCCCTCACCCCCTACTGGACGTATAAAACACCTCCCCCCCCAACCAACACCACCGCCCCCTGCTGGACGTATAAAACACCTCCGCCCCCCCCTAACCAACACCACCGCCCCCTGCTGGACGTATAAAACAGCTCCGCCCACCCCCTGCTGGACGTATAAAACACCACCACCCCCTGCTGGACGTATAAAACACCTCTGCCTTCCTCACCCCCTGCTGAATGTACAAAACACTCCCACCCCCCCTCACCCCTTTCTGGATGTATAAAACACCACCACCCCCTGCTGGATGTATAAAACACCTCCGCCCCCTCACCAACACCACCACCCCCTGCTGGATGTATAAAACACCTCCGCCCCCCTCGCCCCCTTCTGGACGTATAAAACACCTCCACCCCCCCTCACCCCCCGCTGGACGCATAAAACACCTCCGCCCCCCCCGCTGGACATATAAAACACCTCCGCCCTCCCTCACCACCTGCTGGAAGTATAAAACACCACCGCCCCCTGCTAGGCATATATAGAACACCTCCGCACCCCCTCCTGGACGTATAAAACACCTCGACCCCCCCTCACCCCCTCCTGGACATATAAAACACCTCCGCCCCCCCTCACCCCCTGCTGGACGTATAAAACACTTCCGCCCCCCCTCACCCCCTGCTGGACGTATAAAACACCTCTGCCCTACCACACCACCTGCTGGAAGTATAGAACACCTCCGCCCCCTGCTGGATGTATAAAACACCTCCGCCCCCGCTGGACGTATAAAACACCTCCGCCCTCCCTCACCCCCTGCTGGACGTACAAAACACCTCCGCCCCCCTCACCCCCTGCTGGAAGTATAAAACACCTCCGCCCTCTCACCCCCTGCTGCACGTATAACCCCCCCCCCTTGCTGGACGTCTAAAACACCTCTTCCCCCCACCCCCTTACCCCATGCTGGATGTATAAAATACCTCCGTCCCCTCACCTCCTGCTGGACGTATAAAATGACTTTACCTTCATCCTCCGCGTCAGTAGCTATGAACACTTTCTCCAGCTTGTGTTTCTTCATGAGGCTGCGGATTTTCTTCACGGCCCCCTTCAGGCTTGGTACGTCCTCACGATGACCCCAGATAAAGTCTTTCCTGCGCAGGTGCACGCCCAGGTATGGGCCTCCTTTAGCACTGCCCAACTTGGCCTGTTTTACACACACACACACACACACACACACACGTGCACGCCCTGGCTTTAGAAAACCAGCTACAGAAATGAAGAAGCACTGAAACGCATAGAAATGCACAAGAAAACACGTTGTTGTGAAAAATTGTAGGTTGTGTGTGTTATTCACCCTCATGCGTGTCCAGTCCTCACTATAGGGTGTGTGGTCCTGCTCATCAGTGGAGTTGAGGTATTTTGCTCTAAATTGGTCTCCAAGGACACGCAGGTGTTTGGCGAACACCATACTGCGCCGGGTCTGAGGAACGCAACACCAAATTCACCCCAGGTTACCACCGACGCTACACTGTTCTGACACCAGTATACAGTTTCTTCATCCTATTAATGTGTGTTTTTTGTTTTTGTCTTTATGTGGAGTGTCTGCCGTACGAGTCCCCGTTGAACGAGCTGTTGCTATAGAAACGGTAACGTATGAGAACGATTTTGTTTGAACTGAAATGATGTCAAAGCTGTAATGTACTCACGTTCCAGTAATCTTTTCCTGCATAATGATCATGGAGGACAGTTTCAGCTCTGTCTAACATCACTGAGCTACACACACACACACACTTTATAATCAATATCAACACCAAAAGCAGTCAAAAAAAATACTGAAAACACATCATATACTGTGTGTGTGTGTATATACAGTGGGGGAAAAAAGTATTTGATCCCCTGCTGATTTTGTCCGTTTGCCCACTGACAAAGAAATGATCAGTCTATAATTTTAATGGTAGATTTATTTGAACAGTGAGAGACAGAATAACAACAAAAAAATCCAGAAAAACGCACGTCAAAAATGTTATAAATTGATTTGCATTTTAATGAGGGAAATAAGTATTTGACCCCTCTGCAAAACATGACTTAGTACTTGGTTTAAAAACCCTTGTTGGCAATCACAGAGGTCAGACGTTTCTTGTAGTTGGCCACCAGGTTTGCACACATCTCAGGAGGGATTTTGTCCCACTCCTCTTTGCAGATCTTCTCCAAGTCATTAAGGTTTCGAGGCTGACGTTTGGCAACTCGAACCTTCAGCTCTCTCCACAGATTTTCTATGGGATTTAGGTCTGGAGACTGCCTAGGTCACTCCAGGACCTTAATGTGCTTCTTCTTGAGCCACTCCTTTGTTGACTTGGCCGTGCGTTTTGGGTCATTGTCATGCTGGAATACCCATCCACGACCCATTTTCAATGCCCTGTCTGAGGGAAGGAGGTTTTCACCCAAGATTTGACGGTACATGGCCCCGTCCATCGTCCCTTTGATGCGGTGAAGTTGTCCTGTCCCCTTAGCAGAAAAAAAACCCCAAAGCATAATGTTTCCACCTCCATGTTTGACGGTGGGGATGGTGTTCCAGGGGTCATAGGCAGCATTCCTCCTCCTCCAAACACGGCGAGTTGAGTTGATGCCAAAGAGCTCCATTTTGGTCTCATCTGACCTCAACACTTTCACCCAGTTGTCCTCTGAATCATTCAGATGTTCACTGGCAAACTTCAGACAGGCATGTATATGTGCTTTCTTGAGCAGCGGACCTTGCGCGCGCTGCAGGATTTCAGTCCTTCACGGCGTAGTGTGTTACCAATTGTTTTCTTGGTGACTATGGTCCCAGCTGCCTTGAGATCATTGACAAGATCCTCCCGTGTAGTTCTGGGCTGATTCCTCACTGTTCTCATGATCAATGCAACTCCACGAGGTGAGATCTTGCATGGAGCCCCAGGCCGAGGGAGATTGACAGTTCTTTTGTGCTTCTTCCATTTGCGAATAATCGCACCAACTGTTGTCCCCTTCTCACCAAGCTGCTTGGCAATGGTCTTGTAGCCCATTCCAGACTTGTGTAGGTCTACAGTCTTGTCCCTGACATCCTTGGAGAGCTCTTTGGTCTTGGCCATGGTGGAGAGTTTGGAATCTGATTGATTGATTGCTTCTGTGGACAGGTGTCTTTTATACAGGTAACAAACTGATATTAGGAGCACTCCCTTTAAGAGTGTGCTCCTAATCTCAGCTCGTTACCTGTATAAAAGACACCTGGGAGCCAGAAATCTTTCTGATTGAGAGGGGGTCAAATACTTTTTTCCCTCATTAAAATGCAAATTAATTTATAAAATTTTTGACATGCGTTTTCCTGGATTTTTTTGTTGTTATTCTGTCTCTCACTGTTCAAATAAACCTACCATTATAGACTGATTATTTCTTTGTCAGTGGGCAAACGTACAAAATCAGCAGGGGATCAAATACTTTTTTCCCTCACTGTATATATACACATATATATATAAATTTTATTAGATTCTATTTTTATTATGTAAATCCTTAGTTTGTTGTTGCGATGTGGGACGAGTAGCGAAGAAAAATTTCATTTTTACAAATCAGATTGATGTACGTTAGCGAATATGTTTTTCATGCATTATTATGATGATGTCAGTGTTCTATCTCCTTAAGGGGTGCAAATACTTTCTGTAGAGCAACACATGGACTGCAGTCAGCATCTGTACACCTACCGGTATATATGATGCTAAGCAGTGGTGTAGCCTGAAGGCTTAGAAGACCAGGCTCCATGAACTCACTGTATTATCCATGTAGCGCTAGCTGGTAAATAAGGCATGTTCGCTAACTACTGAGGAAACCGTGTTCCATTCGGAGTTAGTTCACCGAGACAAAACGGGTGCTGCTACGAGCGAGCTCCTCGGACCGGCGGTCCCTCCTAACTGACTTGTCTTGACACTGGTTTTGATGGCGTGCGGTAAAAATCCAAGCTGACTCACATGGCAGTGACGTTCTCCTGTAGGTGCGGCGCTAGAACCGAGGCGTGTCCCTGAGCAGACAGACAGGTCACGCCGAGAGCTCGAGTCTCCTCATAACCCCAGAACCAGCCTCTAAAAGCAACCAGAGAAAACACACACACTTTCATTTCCTCACTTATTTTTAGTTTACAAACTATTTTATTATTTCTTTATCTGATTCATGTTTTGTCCATTTTTTAAATTTCTTTTTTTTTAAAAATTTAATCTCATTCTTGAATGTATTTTATGAACTGCAAAAGTTTTTTTTAATAATTTCTTCTTTTATCCCCCCCCTTCTTTTTTACAATTTAAAACATTTTTTTCATTCTTTTGTTTTGCTAAAGTTGTTTTTTTCTGTTTGAACTCTATTTTTAATGATTCCTCCCATTTTTATTGACTTTATACCTTATATATATATATATATATATATATATATATATATATATATATATATATATATATAAATTATTTATTTTTATTCTTGCATTCTTCATGTCATTTCTTAATAATAATAATAATAATAATGATTATTATTATTATTATTATTATTATTATTATTATTATTATATTATACCTCTGTCCATTTTACTATTAAGTCTTTCATTTTATTTTTCATTTTCTTGGGAAACATTTTGAACTGTAGTAATAATAATAGTAATAATAATAATAATATGTTACTATTACAGCACTATTATAGTAACACACACACACACACACACACACAGAGTACCTGTAGTATCCTTGCTTGTCTTTACTGTACATGAGGCGTTCGATGCAGGGTCGCTCGTCCACCTTCTCCTCCCACGTTCCCTCTTTCCAGCCTTCTGCGTAGTTCTGCAGCACAAACACCTGATCGATGAAGGGCCCACCCGACTCTGAAGCCCCACACACACACACACACACACACACACACACATGAACACAGCAGTAGTGATATATCCGGGCTGTGATCGGAGGTCCGCAGCTGTTGGCGTTTACCTGCGATGAAGTCTTCGTACTCGATGACAGGAACGTTGGCCTGCAGGCTGGAGACACTGAAGAACTCAGCCCATGGGATCTGCACCTGGTGCACGTCGGGACTCTGCCAGTGGTACAGACGACCCCACGGCGGAAGAACCAGCACCCAGTCGCCACGCTGCCTCAGAGTCTTCAGCAGGGACGCCATGCGGATGTACACGTCCCGCCGCAGGTTAAAGCCTTCAGGAGGGTTCACGTCGTACAGCAGGTAGCTGCTCGTTAACAGCACAGGACACACACACACACACACACACACACACACACACACACACACACACGGTGTTAATCTATATTACCCACAATGCCGTGCTGTGGATTTAGCCCTACCTAAAGACAGCGGTGCAGCGATGCTTTATTCCTTTAACCTGACTGTTATGTTTGAGCTTGCTGAAATGTTTCTTCCTTACTAAACTCCACTGTAACTACAATAACAATGTCCCCCAGTGACGTCAGAGCGGGGACACAACTTCTCTCACAGCTCCAACTAACAAATCAGTACCAGACTCACTAAACACACCACACACACCTCGATAGGAACATCTGCTGTGGTCCAGAGAGGAGGTTACTCGCTCGGATTTACTTTATATGGATGTGTTTTAGTTTAGTTTACCTACCGCACGTCTCGCGCTGCCGCCGCCGCCGCAGACAAACCGGAACTTCCGGCTAGAAACGCGTCGCTTTCGGATCCCGAAACACCGAACGCAATGTTGAAAACAGCGGACAACAACAACACAACAACACAACAGCCAAAAGAAGGGCAAAAACACGCCGCGAGAGCGGATTTCTCTCTGGGCTCCGCCATTGCATTAAAGCCACGCACTTCCGGGTAGACCGGAACGCGTCTGTGGTTGCCTGGCAACCGCCTTTTCATTTCCTGAAAGAGGGAAGTCGCGTCTGTTTGTTGTCTAGCAACCTCGTCGCGTTATTTTAGTGTAAATAAAAGCATTGTAATGCTTAATTAAGTTGTTATTATTCATTTTTAATTCATTTAACAAGCGATTATGTGCAATATATTATACATAACCTTTTTCATTGTTTTATATAGTAATATCGTCCAATTTCAAATGTATGGATTTTAATCATGAGTGATTTTCACTCATCTAACTTATTTCTGTCTTTTAAATAATCATTTTCTGAGCAAACTAAAGCAAAATAAAGTGAAAAGTTTAATTCATAACAGAATATTTCTGCTGTACAAATACACTGAACTTTTTTCTTTTGAATACTAGGTTTTATTTTACACGCTCATTTTTTTATTTTTCTTTATTTTAAATTATTCTTAGGATTTCTTCGGTTTTGATTTTAATCTAACTCTTGTTTTTTTTTTTGTTTGTTTTTTTTTTTACAAACCTTTGCACGTTTGCGTTATTTTTCTCTCGGTTCTGTTTTGTTTCCTGTTAAACTATTTTTATTCCATCCTGTATTTGTGTTTGTTTTCTGTTTTAAACTCTATTTTTGTGCTTTCTTTTGTTTTCAAGTACAATTAAGTACAAACTAAATCTTAAAGATTTCTTCTGGGTTTTTTTCTCTATTTATTTTAATCCACTCACCTGATTTTATTTTATATGACGCATTTTCTTATGATATCTTTTGTTTGATCCATCCATCCATCCATCTTCTATACCGCTTTATCCTTTTCAGGGTCACGGGGAACCTGGAGCCAATCCCCAGGGAGCATGGGGCACGAGGCGGGGTACACCCTGGACAGGGTGCCAATCCATCGCAGGGCACAATCACATACACACTCACACACCCATTCATACACTACGGACACTTTGGACACGCCAATCAGCCTACCATGCATATCTTTGGACTGGGGGAGGAGACCGGAGTACCCGGAGGAAACCCCCGCAGCACGGGGAGAACATGCAAACTCCGCACACGTAGGGCCACGGGGGGAATCGAACCCCCGACCCTGGAGGTGTGAGGCGAACGTACTAACCACTACTTTGTAGTAAAAACGGCATTTTTTCAATCAATCAATTGATTAATCGATTATCAATCGATTGATTGATTGATAGATTAACTAATTAATTATTGTTTAAAAAATAATCCAAAGCTCTTAAACATGGAAAGCTTCCTCTTGTCCTCTAGGTGTCACTGTGGAACAACCTGATTTCTTCTTCTACGGTGCCACCGCCTTCTCGTCATTGGTTGAATCCCATATTCCAATAATCCTTATTCGTAACTAGTGCACTTTGCGGGTTTCCCCATTCGTTTTCACACTCTGTAGGGTGCCTATGTAGGGTATAGCGTCGTTATTTGCTGTTACGGCTTTACAGACTAGAAGGAGCTCCAGAGAGACGCCGGAGAAGTTTTTAATCATACCTAGAGATGTCTTTAGCGGTTTTAAAACCTCTATTGGGGTAATATGATTTATTATTCCGTGCTGAAAACGTGAAATGAGTTTTGTTTTCATGTGCAGTAAGTGATAAAGGACTAGTTAGTCTGTTAGTACAGAGTGACATTGTAAAGGATATAGCGCACGAGCTGTCTAACTTCATATATTAGAATTACATATACAGTATAAAATAATACACTGCTTTAATATATTAAATGTACATTATGAGGTGTTTGGCTTTAATTCTATATCCTTTGTCAGTCTGATCCACTTTATCCTAATGAACCTTTTTTTTTTAATTTTATTTTAAACTCATTCCATGTTAAAAACAGGGCTACTTTTATTTCATTTATTCATTCATGTTCTGTATTTTTGTTTATTTTTCAGCCTGAGATCAGTTTACAGACTGCAGAGGATACAAACACACATGGTGAGATAAAACAACACACACAGAGAAACCCTTTATATCCGAGGTTTTAAGGGGGGACTAAAAGTATTGGCACCCTTCATGACATTGAGTGCTGAATTACGATTAAGTGGGAAGAAAAAAAAAACAGCAAGTGAAATGACTTACGTTTCCTCTAATAAAGGCAGTTCGCTTTTGTAAACGTTTATTATCTCGTAAAATATACACGTGCGCCCCTAAAGAGATTTATAAACAGTTTGTCCAAACATAAGGTGAGAAAATATAATGCACGTTATTATATAAAGAAAGTATAAAGACCCGTCCTCTTTGTTGATTTATATGGAGATTGATTATCCCGGTTGAATCATATGTAATCATTACAGCAGCATTACTTAAGAAATGTGAATAGTAGTGATGTTTAAGCTCAAGATATCGCTCACGGCGTGCGTTGTTACGAGTATGGAGTCATATTTACTTGTTTTAAATCCTGGAGTTGTCTCTCAAGGTTGTATTGGGTTTGGTGTGTGTGTGTGTGTGTGTGTGTGTGTGAGATCAGATGAGCGGTACGGCAAGCTCCGAGGTTCTGTTGGAGAAAGTAGGGAATGCCGGAGTGATCACGCTGAACAGACCGAAAGCCCTCAACGCCCTGAACCTCTCCATGATCCGCCTGCTCCACCCCCAGCTGAAGGTATGACATCTTTCATACAGCATCTACGTCACAATGAATTACCTCAGAGTACTGATATCTGTGATATTATGTGATGACGGTTTAGCAGAGTGTTTTATTTTTATGCAGCTGTAGAAACGAAAGCCATTTATATCCTTTAAAGGTTCTTTGGTTTCTTCATCTCAATACGAAGAAGGAACACTTAAAGGTTCTGGGTAGAACCCTTCAGCCGGGTGTTTCTCTATCAGAAAAGCACCGTACGCTAGAACACTGTTTTTGGGAGGCCGAGAATCCACAGAACCTTTTAAAGGACTCTTAACAAGGGTTTGGCGATGTGAAGGAAATATAATCATCGCGATAGCTGATGATGATGTTTCTAGGATAGATCCATGATATTTCTGAATTTTAAAAACTCGGTACAAAATTTTAACATCAGTTTGTTAATAAAACCGAATCAAATTGTATATATATATTATACGCGAGATCTTTTATAATGTGGCTTGTGTGATATAGATTTTTTTTCCTCCTCTCTGCTTGTGATTTACCATTTTAAAACACAAAAAAATACATCGTTCAGATTACTACTAGCCCTTTAGACAGCTAGTTAGCAGCCTAATGTATGGGGAACATTAATAAACAAAACAGGTTTTTTTTATATATAATAATTTACCAAAGCAGTTTTCTCCCCCCCCAAAAAGAAAAAAATACAGTATCTCACAAAAGTGAGTACACCCCTCACATTTTTGTAAATATTTGATATCTTTTCATGTGACGACACTGAAGAAATGACACTTTGCTACAATGTAATGTAGTGAGTGTACAGCTTGTGTAACAGTGTAAATTTGCTGTCCCCTCAAAATAACTCAACACACAGCCATTAATGTCTAAACCGCTGGCAACAAAAGTGAGTACACCCCTAAGTGAAAAGGTCCAAATTGGGCTCAATTAGCCATTTTCCCTCCCCGGTGTCATGTGACTTGTTAGTGTTACAAGGTCTCAGGTGTGAATGGGGAGCAGATGTGTTAAATTTGGTGTCATCGCTCTCACACTCCCTCATACTGGTCACTGGAAGTTCAACATGGCACCTCATGGCAAAGAACTCTCTGAGGATCTGAAAAAAAGGAATTGTTACTCTACATAAAGATGACCTAGGCTATAAGAAGATTGCCCAGACCCTGACTCTGAGCTGCAGCACGGTGGCCAAGACCATACAGCGGTTTAACAGGACAGGTTCCACTCAGAACAGGCCTCGCCATGGTCGACCAAAGAAGCTGAGTGCACGTGCTCAGCGTCATATCCAGAGGTTGTCTTTGGGAAATAGATGTATGAGTGCTGCCAGCATTGCTGCAGAGGTTGAAGGGGTGGGGGATCAGCCTGTCAGTGCTCAGACCATACGCCACACACTGCATCAAATTGGTCTGCATGGCTGTCGTCCCAGAAGGAAGCCTCTTCTCAAGATGATGCACAAGAAAGCCCGCAAACAGTTTGCTGAAGACAAGCAGACTAAGAACATGGATTACTGGAACCATGTCCTGTGGTCTGATGAGACCAAGATAAACTTATTTGGTTCAGATGGTGTCAAGCGTGTGTGGCAGCAACCAGGTGAGGAGTACAAAGACAAGTGTGTCTTGCCTACAGTCAAGCATGGTGTGGGAGTGTCATGGTCTGGAGCTGCATGAGTGCTGCCGGCACTGGGGAGCTACAGTTCATTGAGGGAACCATGAATGCCAACACGTACTGTGACATACTGGAGCAGAGCATGATCCCCTCCCTTCAGAGATTGGGCCTCGGGGCAGTATTCCAGCATGATAATGACCCCAAACACACCTCCAAGACGACCACTGCCTTGCTAAAGAAGCTGAGGGTGAAGGTGATGGACTAAACCCTATTGAGCATCTGTGGGGCATCCTCAAACGAAAGGTGGAGGAACACAAGGTCTCTGACATCCACCAGCTCAATGACGTCGTCATGAAGGAGTGGAAGAGGACTCCAGTGGCAACCTGTGAAGCTCTGGTGAACTCCATGCCCAAGAGGGTTAAGGCAGTGCTGGAAAATAATGGCGGCCACACAAAATATTGACACTTTGGGCCCAATTTGGACATTTTCACTTAGGGGTGTACTCACTTTTGTTGCCAGCGGTTTAGACATTAATGGCTGTGTGTTGAGTTATTTTGAGGGGACAGCAAATTTACACTGTTCCACAAGCTGTACACTCACTACTTTACATTGTAGCAAAGTGTCATTTCTTCAGTGCTGAAACATGAAAAGATATCAAATATTTACAAAAATGTGAGGGGTGTACTCACTTTTGTGAGATACTGTATTTATTCACTTTCTATCATCGTCATTAACGCAGTTTGTAAAAGTGTTCGATTTGACACGTCATTGTTGGCTTGTTTAATCTCCTTAAGTCAGAGATGTCTGGTTTTTTTCTCTCTCTCTCGTAGTGAAATTGAGTCATAATCCACCACATGCCATACAACGTGGCCCAAAGTTTACATGTGTGATCGGTGATGTCATGTCATGACCACACGCCAACACTTGCTCGTGAAACAGGCGTTGCTGCATGTTTGGTGCTTGGGCCCATCACTCGCTGCTTGCAGTTGTTTTTATGTATTGTGTCTTTTTTTTGTGCAGAAATGGGAGAACGATTCGGAGACAGATCTTGTGATCATTAAAGGTGCTGGAGGTAAAGCTTTCTGCGCTGGAGGAGACATCAGAGGTATAAAAAAAAAAAAAACTTTACCACGTTATACGTTAAAATATGATAATACTACTAATGTCATGAGATTTTACCTTCATCTTTTATCGCTAGTTCAACTTCCTGTTACGTCTCGGAGATAAAAGCGGCGTGTTTGTTTTATTTCTAGCCGTTACAGAAGCGGGTAAAGCAGGAGATTCTTTAGCACAGGACTTCTTCCGTGAAGAGTACATTTTAAACAACGCTATAGGTAAATTCCGGCTTTTATCTGCTCACGTTCCTGATAGCAGAAGTGGAATATGAATGATTTAATCCCGATTCTGTTTTCAGGGACTTACAGGAAGCCCTACGTGGCCCTCATTGATGGGATTACAATGGGAGGAGTAAGTACTCGTGGATTTTTGTCTCTGTTTTATATCCTAGTGAAATAATTAGCGGTCGTGAAGGACGATAAGTGCGGGTTACTTGTCTTCCGTGTGTATGTAGTGCTCGAGTTAGCGGTAGTGCGGGACGATACGACGATTTAATATCGATATCGTGATAAATTGCATCACAACATGCGTAAAAAACAAATACAAACTTTTCCTGAAAGAAGCTGATTTGATATTAAAGTTTGGTATTTAATTGTTTTCCCCGTTGCTAAATACAGTAAAAAATAAATATATAAATGAAATTTTACAGATGTTAAAATATTGTCAGTATGTAAATAATCGAACATGCTTTGGTGACGTGTCGTAAAAAATACTTTTGAGAATCGTAATATAATATTTTTTTGTCATATCGCTCCTCTTTTAATTCACAGTTTTCCCTTTTTCGAGACTTAGAGTGAAAAATTTCTTACATTTGTTCTTAGAAATATTTCTTACTATTATTAAACGATCATACTTTTTAATAGTCATTTGTTTGAACTACAGTGTGCTTGTTTGTGCGCATTTCTTATTTAACATTTTTAAATTTTTGTTTGTGTTTATTAGCATAACCCTACTGTTCACTTACCTCGCATTTTATTATAATAATAATAATAATAATAATAATAATAATAATAATAATAAAATAAATAAATAAATAAATAGGTCTCCATATAGGAAACACTTCAGTATCTTCGATCTAGAAACTTCCTAGCTCCGATTATATTTAATTACAACTTGAATTAATCTGGTTATAATTATACGTCCTGAAATGAGTGTACTCCATTGTCAGAATTGACTGTTTATGCATTGTTTGCACATTTCTAAATAAATACAAAATCTATAGCTTTATGCGAGCCTAGATTAGATGGCTACGAGTCGTATGCAAGTATAAGTTTTTCACGAGGTTTTCAAGCCTTGAGTAGTTTTCTAATATCTCAGTGCCTTGCAGACATGGGCACCTAGTTGAACTTGTCCGCGTTTTGGATCTAAAAGGGAGTTCGTTCGGATTTGTACGATTTGATTTACACAATATGTCTAACAGCACTTTGTAGAACCACATTTGACTGCAGTTCGTTGTCTTCAGAGATTTGTCTCTCTCAGCTTGGAACGTCTGGATCCTGATCTTTCTGCCAATTCTTCTTGGGGGGGGCGGGGGGGGGCAGTTCAGGTTCTTGATTTTGAACCACACCTGTGTAGCTTTGGCAGTATGCTTACAGTTGTTGTCGTGTCTGAAGGTGAAGCTTTGCCCCAGACTAAAACAGGCTTTCCTTCAGAAACGCCCTGTATTTGGCTTCACTCTCAACTCTGACCGGTTTCCTGGTCCCTGCAGATGACATTCAATCCCACGACATGACGCTACCACTATCGTGCTTCACAGTGCTGATGGTGTTCTCAGGGAGATGAGCAGCGTTTTGTTTCCACCAAATGTACGTTTTCGTCTCAGAAAATGTACACATCTTTTTCTGTGGTTGTCCTGTGTACACTTTTTTTTTTTTTTTTTTTTAAATCCCATCTGAGCGGTGGATCTTTTCGGTTCCTTCAGAGTTACCCTTGGCCTCTTGATTGGTTCTCTCCCTAATCCCATCTTTACCTGTTCACTGGCTTTTGGTGGAAGGCCTTCTCTAGGCAGCGTTGTAGTTGTGCCGTGTTCTTTCCATGTTTTAATGATTGATTTAATGTTGCTCTGCAGGATGTTCAAAGGTTGGGAGATATACATATACACACACACACACACACGTATATTGTTTTTGTAACCAGACCCTAAAGGATACTTTTCTATAACTTTGTCCCACAATCGTTTTGATAGCTCCTTGGTCTTCGTGATGCTATATGCTTACATTTGTTCTCTAACAAATTCTGGGTTCTTCCAGGAACAGGTGTATTTATATTGAGATCACGTCACACACTTTAATTTCACACAGTTTAAATTTGTTAAACTGATTATGTGACTTTTGATGGCAACTGGCTGCAGCATAGCTAATTTATGTGTTTCACAGTTAGGGCGGAGGGAATACTTATGCAATTATAACTTCTTTTTTTTTTTTGTAAATAACTTAAACTATATTGACTCTACCCCAGTCGTCTACCAGACCTCCTACCGATATCTACCCGCCCAACCATCTCCCCATTAACAGCCGTCTACCTAACCTCTTACCGATATACGCCTGCCCAACCGCCTGCCCAACCGCCTGCCCAACCGCCTGCCCAACCATCTCCCCAACCATTTCCTCAACCATTTCCTCAACCAGCCAGCCATCTACCTAACCACCTACCGATATACACCCCCCCAACCATCTCCTCAACCAGCCAGCCATCTACCTAACCGCCTACCGATATACACCCACACAACCATCTCCCCAACCAGCCAGCCATTCCCAACCACCTACCTAACCTCCTACAGATATACATCTCCCCAACCATCTCCCCAACCATTTCCTCAACCATCTCCCCAACCAGCCAGCCATTCCCAACCACCTACCTAACCTCCTACAGATATACATCTCCCCAACCATCTCCCCAACCATTTCCTCAACCATCTCCTCAACCAGCCAGCCATCTACCTAACCGCCTACCGATATACACCCACCAAACCAGCCAGCCATTCCCAGCCACCTACCTAACTTCCTACAGATATACACCCGCCCAACCATCTCCCCAACCAGCCAGCCATTCCCAGCCACCTACCTAACATCCTACCGATATACACCTGCCCAACCATCTCACCGACCACATTCCCACCCACCCAGCCACCTTCCCAACCAACTACCGATATACATCCTACCAACCATCTACCCAACCACATAACCAACTACATGCCTACCCAAACACCCACCTGACTACCTACCTACCCACACACCTAACTTATTATTATTTGATAGTTTTTGTATATTCCTGACTTTAAAACCCAAAATGTATGGCCATGCATTAAAGATACTTGATTATTTATTTTTTCCGTAATATTTTACAGATCTTGCCTAAACATTGATGTTGTTATTCAAATCAGTTATGTAATATCTCTTCTATTAATTTGTTGATAACGATTATTATAAATTTTTATCATTGTGTCATACTCCCTATATAATATTAAAGGGAGTTGCTTTCCTGTCATGTAAGTGTTATTTTATTTCCTTACTTTTAGACTTGCACTATCTAGATGTTCCAATAGGTGGCGGCAATACGCTTTTATCACCAAAAACACCTCAGCGTGTTATGAATTAGACGTGTAGTGGGCTACGATTGGTCAGAAAACAGAATGACGTCAGCAGAACATGTTGCTGCCTCTTTTTTTTTTTTTTTTCCCTTTAAGCCTTCATCCTCCCTGAGAGGTTTGTGAGGAATTTGAACTGAAGTACCATCATGCCATCACACCATTCTCTCGCTCAGTTCACAAGAGCATACACACTCAGTATGTCAATAAGGGAAAGCCTCATGAGAACAGATAAAGCTCTATCTCTGATCACAGTAGTTCAGATTGGCTTATTAGAGGCAGGTATCTGGTTACATTCTCACTAATGCCGGAGCAGGTGCTGAGGACAAGCTGGGAAAAGTAGGTGATGCTCAGTGTCTCGTCTCAGAGTCCCCTGCTGCTGCTCACAGGTGCATGACTCAGAGAAAAAAAAAGCTTGAATGCCCAAAAGGAAGAAAACCTAATAACAGTGGCATACAAGCAAATGCGGTACATGGACACGACAGGGTCACATAGAGTTCATAGAGAGCTTAAATGTCGTTGTAATCCCTTTTTTTTTTTGCTGAAAGGGCAACTCGTATTAAAGGAATACTTGCTGTATCACACAGACCGATTATTAACACTGGCAAGAATTTCAGCAGGGAAAAATGGATTCCTCCCAACGTAATTATAATGGAAGTTAAAGGGGAATTTTGAACTGTCAACGATGTTTAACGTGGGTGCATATAGAACCTACAACAAACCTACAAACATGACCGTTAAACAATAACAGACACAAGAAAGCCTTTAGCAGCAGATTTTTACCTTGATTAAGCAAAACCAGTTGATTATGAGTGGTCCTGGTGCGACATATTTCTGGAGGGAACCTAGTGGTTCAATTAAGAGCTTATCTTATACAGCTGGCTAGTTCATTCGTCACTGATGAGAGACATTATGTTCTTGCTCTAACAAACCTTAAGGCTGAGTCTTAGAGAAAGACATGACCACTGCCCCACTCTCATATTCGATTGTTCACTTTCAAAATTGGTGGATAAATGGTTATAGGTTATCTTGTAGGACGCCACTGAAACCAAAAAATCGGAAGAGGTGGATGTGAAATGAACTGCTACTGGATGCAACTGCTACTGGATCCAGTAGTCCCATCTCCGATAGGACAGGGATGATAATCAGCGTCACATATTGCCATCAGCAGAGCATTGGAGGATAAGACCATGTTTTAGAGGTCGAACGATTAATCGGCACCAATAACCAATCGCTGGAACTATCGGTTATAGGCAAAAATCCACACTGATAGTTTTCCCCGGTAGCGTCCGTCGTGGGAGCGGTCTGCTGTCGTTATACGGTACGAGAGCGGCCTCTAGAGGTGAAATAAAAACCATCACTGACAAATTTTGTTGTGTTATTTGAAGTTTTTTTTTTTATTTTATTTTTTTATTTATTTTTTTTTATTCATTTTGGACATCTCTATTTACCTTGAGTGTTATATTTTCATCCAGTATCTGTCGATTACTCGGTTATCGGCAGGTACTGCCCAACTCGGTTAACGGTATCGGTGAAATCCACTATCGGTCGAACCCTACCATGTTTCAGTAGTTCTACGCAGTTGCAGCCTACAAAGGGGGGGGGACGAGAGCAGCCCTAGCACAGAACCTTGAGGAATGCCGCATTATACTCTGTATGCACATTTATCAAAGTTCTGAGCCAGGTATAAAGAGCATACTGTCTATACCATAATATTGTGATCTGTGTTGTCGAAAATTGCGCTGAGAGCAGGTAATTCACGCAAAGGCACGCGTCTCTGGTTGGAGATCAATATCATGTAATTTACTACTTTAACCAACGCCATCTCGGCATTGTCATTAGGCTTTAAATTGACTGAAATGTTTTGTATTTGTATTTTCTACGCTAAGTTCGTTTCTTCAAGTTACCCGTCATCAGCATGCTTATATACGATTTTCAGATGACGCCAATTATTATATGGCCTTATTACCTTGCATTTCAGTACCCCATTGATCAAACTTGCACAGTAGATCGCTATGAAGCCTAACCAAAAGAAGAACAATACGTAGCATTAAAATGATGGACAACAGACTTGAGAGAATTCCCTCGGTGACTTGTTCAAACGTTCACTCACGGAAGAACATCAGGCATGGAAGAAGCACTAACTCACTCCGTTTAGGGCGTCGGATCTGGCAGCAGACGATCACAACACCAGCACGGAGGCTCGAGGGGAATCTTAGCGCATGGCTTTGATCCGTCTCGTTCGTGCGTGAAAGGAGGTCATGACTGCTCCATCGCTCGTCTCCTCCTGTGCGTGAGCGTGTCTGCATATTTCCTGCATTGCTAACGTGCTTTTCTGGAGCGACGGTTAAGGAAAAAGTGAAAGCCTGCTGCGTGTGGAGACCGAACGGACAAAGAGTTACGACCCAAGATTGGAAACACCTTTTCATCCGAAACCTCCGACAGTCGAATGAGAAGTTTGATGTTCCGTCTTGTTCTCGGAGTGTACTTCCAGAGGACAACCTGGGGATTTGATCACATCCATCTGACTGTCAGGATGATTGCTAATGATGGCGAGTTGGTTTAGCGCTTGAGAATTTCTGCGATGCTGTCGCTGGCACGGTCCGTGGCGTTTCTAGACATCGCATGTGAGCTGGTCTACTTATGAAGCAGGTGTCTGTATTCAATTTTCATAGCACTCGAAGATGTTTTAGAACAGCAGAAGCACATCTGTCGCATTGGGGATCAAAACGTACAGCTTACAGAACCCAGAAGTTGCATTCTTCAACACTTGGTGTCAAATAATACTCCTTCAAACACATTTTTACACAAATAACACCGAGTTTGTCGAGGGTACAAACACACTGGGAATTAAAGGACCCGAGCTTTTTTTGTGTGTTGAGTATTTGAGCTGTGAAAATGACCAAAACGCACATTATCGTCTATTGGCAATTAAGTACTCACACTGGCAGCTCACATTTATAAATAAATAAATAAATAAATGCTGCCACCCAAAACTTTATTACTGCAGTTGAAGGAATTCGCTCAGATGGTCTGCTGTGTTCTTTACCTGCACAGAGCAGGAGAACACCATGGTTCGATTCACACACACTAAACACTGCATATGTTAAAGCACCTTTTATTTATTTATTGCGTAGGAGTTCACTCTCTCTCTCTCTCTCTCTCTCTATATATATATATATATATATATATATATATATATATATATATATATATATATATATATATATATATACATACATACATACATACATACATACATACATACATAAAATACATGGACTTGCAGTACAGTAGACCTTGTGCTTTTGGGTTGTTTATATTAAAAAATAAAAATGTATGAGAAACCGCAGGACCCATGCTACTAGGCTCGTTCTTTATATTTCGGTTAGCTTGGATCGAGTGGAGAGTGGGCTTTGTTTCACTTCAGAAAATTGCTCCTGTGCATTGAGCATTTGATACAAGTAAATGAGCATGTTATGGACCAATCCCCAGTTTTAAGTCATTAAATATCTTAACAACATTCATAATTTTTATTTATTTATTTTTTTATGGGGGTGCAAACTTTTGAGCGGGTTAATAAAAGGGAATATGAGACTCAGACTTGGCAGCTGTATTGTTTAGGCTGTTCTTCGTATCAGGGATTCAAAATGAACATGGAATCCGGTTTTGTAACAAAGGGGGTCCATAGTTTTGCACCCAGCTGTAACATATCGGTCACTCTGCTGTAATAACGGTTAAGTGATTACGTATTTGCCGATTTGCCCCCCCCATATTCCATTTTTAATGGCCTCCGTCACTCAGAGTTCATCAGATTTCCCACTCGAGTAGTTTCCCAGCCTCCGGTGAGAGCTGGCTCTGTCGTTTCGTAGCGGTCGGTCACTCGTGTTCCTTCTTTGACGTGCATTATTCAGGCAACCGCGTTTACACATTTCAGATGATTGGATAAATCTATGTCTGGTTCTTGGGGTGCAGATGCAACCAGTCCCTCATACACTAATGTCCCTGAGAATACAACAGAACAGCAAACACCAGATTTGAATAATGTTGCTGTATAGTATGTTTAAAAAAATATAATAAAATATAATAAAAAGGCTTTTACTAACTTTAACTATAAATGGATAAACAGTATTATGAATAAGAAATGGTCTTGGCAACACTTCAGTACACACTGTTGTAGTAAAATAATCAAGGACAAGGTGGTGCGATGAAGCGGATCTACTGGTACCACACCAAAGTTGATTCTTTTACTATAACAGCACAGCACAGGGTGTTTTATTCCTTGTTTAATGACCAGAGAGGGGCGAGACTGGCATTGCTTGCGGTTTGATGCCTCTTAAATGCACCAAAAAGACTTCTACTGGGTCATGTCTACTGGATTCCTTCGATAGGATCACGTCTACTGGATCATGTCTACTGGGTTACTTCTGCTGGATCACGTCTACTGGGTTACTTCTGCTGGATCATGTCTACTGGGTTACTTCTGCTGGATCACGTCTACTGGGTTACTTCTACAGGATCACATCTACTGGATTACTTCCACAGGATCACGTCTATTGGATCACATATTTTGGGTTACTTCTACAGGATCACGTATATTGGGTTACTTCTACAGGATCATGTCTACTGGATCAGATCTACTAGGTTACTTATACAGGATCATGTCTACTGGCTTACTTCTACAGGATCACGTCTACTGGGTTACTTCTACAGGAACACGACAGTATCCACTGAATTATTTCTACAAGCTTGACTGCCTTATGTCTATATGAATTCCGCATTATCCACTCAAATATTTCCACTTGATTGTTTTTACAGGGCTGCTACAAGATCTAAAGCATTATTTCTACCGCATTTCTACAAGAGCTACATTACTGCTGAAATACTGCTGAATTATTGCTACAGCATCAACAGAATAATCTCTGCAGGATTTCTACAAGATCTTCAGGATTATTTTTACAGTGTTTCTACAGGATCTACTGAACTATTTGTGCAAGATTGCTACATGATCTACTGAATTAATTCTACAGGATCGCCACAAGCTTTTGTAAATTAATTCTACAGGATCACTACAAGATCTACTGAATTAATTCTGCATGATCGCTACAAGATCTACTGAATTATTTTGACAGGATCGCTACAAGATCTACTGAATTATTTCGACTGGATCGCTACAAGATCTGCCGAATTATTTTGACAGGATCGCTACAAGATCTACTGAATTATTTCGACTGGATCGCTACAAGATCTGCTGAATTATTTTGACAGGATCGCTACAAGATCTGCTGAATTATTTTGACAGGATCGCTACAAGATCTACTGAATTATTTCTACAAGATCTACTGAATTATTTCGACAGGATCGCTACAAGATCTACTGAATTATTTCGACAGGATCGCTACAAGATCTACTGAATTATTTCTACAGGATTTTATAAGAGAATGGTGTATTTGGTGAGACAGCACGTCATCGCTGGTCAGCAGTGTGCAGTTGTTTTGAGGGATCTGTGTTCCTCTTCCACAAGACACCATCATTACTTCATTACTGCGTTTACAGGAAGAGGACTGGTGTCCTAGCCCTCTCGTACACAGAGCAGACCAAGCGCTTTAATGAGGTGATCTGCTGGGACCGGCTGCTTCTTCAACCACCGAGTTAAACAGAATGCTTGCATGTTTATTCAGTAGTTAAGAGAAGTTGTAGTCGTGGTCACATGCAGCTTGGTCAGGGTTTGCTTTAATCAGTCATCTCACATCTTCAGACCCCATAATTCATAGCTCATGACAGTGAAAAATCACGATCCTGGTGTATCTCCGCTGTGTGAGGTTTCTATTTTGGGCTGCTATATTTATTACAGTTGGAGAGCTGTAGCTAAGAGGCTGCTAACAAGACACCCTGACCTTTCTGTGACACGTAAAACAGGCCAGTCAGGAGTCTGCTGTAACCCTACATAAACAACTACATACGTCTTCTAACCAAACACGCAGCCTGTAGAGGGCGATATTAACCGACCTCGTTAAAATCGCCACGTTTTCCCAAAGGTCTGCTAATTCCTGTATCATTTTTAAACAAGTTCCAATTAGTAAGCGTTGAAAAAAAAAATTACAAAAAATTTGGTGTAGGGCTTGTCCAAAAGTGCAAAAGAAAATTCAGAGGGAAGTAGATCACTTAAGACCCTTTTAACCAGTACATTCCGCCGGCGGAATGGAAAATGACTTAACAAAACAGGCGTAAATGACATTTTTTGGCTACTGGTAATTAAACAAGAGAGTGTTAATAATTTATCGAGTTATTTAGTTAAATTAACTCAAATATCTAGATGAGCCGTGAGAAACTTGAGATGGAACGAAGTCGTACAACCTCGACAAAAAAAAGAAAGAAGAATTAACAGACAGCTCAAGCACACGGCCCTTAAATAAATGGATATGTACGTACATAAATAATAGTTAAATAATTATGTAAGGATATAATTACATAGATGGGTAAATAAAGACTTAAATAAAATAAAAATTTCTTGTAGTAATAATAATAATAATAATAATAATAATAATAATAATAGAAAAACAATAGAAAAAATACTATCTTTGTATCAGTTTTGCTTAGATGTGAGGTTTTATTTATTTTATTTTTCCTATGTTTTACATCATTGAGCATGTTTGCTTTTTTATTATTATTATTATTATTATTATTATTATTATTATTGTTATTATCGTAGCTGCATTTTTACCCACAACCCTTCTCGATGCGCCGAGTCTAGCACTGAGACTGAAGCACATCCTCTGTTTCTGATGATAGTTTAACATTCAGACAGACATTTCCGTTGGTTTGGATAAGACTTGCGTTTTGAGGTTGCCTGCAGTCCTGTTGTTCTCTGTATCTCTCAATCTGCTCGCTCTGTGTATCTCCATCCTGTCTTATTGATTTTCTCTCTCTCTCTCCCTCCAGGGTGTTGGGCTCTCAGTCCACGGGCGCTTTCGTGTAGCCACGGAGAAGACGCTGTTCGCCATGCCGGAGACGGCCATCGGTAAGAGCCACACTGCTCAGCGTCTGCTTTCCTTCCTGTAAGACCTCGAGGCATTAATAATGCATTCATACAGACAGTGTACATGTTTCACTCACAGCACTGTGTGTGTGTGTGTGTTGGCTATTAAAAAACGCACAGCCTACACACACACACTGCTAGTACACTCGTACTCTGGCTGTTAAAGAACGTTGTTCTGCGGTGTTGTTGACATGGAAACAAGAAACATCATCCGAACCATGTGACCGCCCTTAAACTTATCTCCCTCAACCTCCCCCCGCCCCAAACACTGTTCCTTTAATTCTTCCTGCTAGTCTTTTTCCTGTCATTTCTTTTTGTGCACTGACCTTGAGTCTTACGAAGACCGTATCTAAATTGAATTTTTATTATTATTATTATTATTATCATCATCCTCTTTCAGCCTCGCAGCAATTGAGAATTGGTGAAGTAATTAATAAAAAAAACGTTAAATCACATATATAGCACACGTCACATTTCTATAATTGTCATTTAGTTATTTTATTTATTTATTTATTTATATATATTTTTTAAATTGAATTCAACTTAATTTTCTTGGTACTACTTGGTACTTGGGGGTTTTTCTTTTTTAAATCTAAGTAATAGTTCTAGAGGTCACATTTTGAGTGCATGTGTCTCTTTGACTAGTGTTTTCTTTCTCTCTCTCTGTCTGTCTCACTGTTTCTCTCTCTGTCTCTCTCGCTGTCTCTCTCGCTCTCTCTCTCTGTCTCTCTATCGCCCTATTCAATTAAATTTTATTTGTATAGCGCTTTTTACAATAGACATTGTCTCACAGCAGCTTTACAGTAATATCAACACGGTATACAGATATTAAAGGTGTGAATTTATCCCAACTGAGCAAGCCACTGAGTGGCAACAGTGGCAAGGAAAAACTCCCTAAGATGTTTTAAGAGGAAGGAACCTTGAGAGGAACCCGACTCAGAAGGGAACCCGTCCTCATCTGGGTAACAACAGATAGTGTGAAAAACTTCATTATTGACTTATATGAAGTCTGTTTGGCCTTAGGAGCAGCCGTAGTCCCAGCAGTCTGGAATTGGAGTAGATGAGAGCTCCATCCAGAGGTAGGACATCCGAAACGGATCAGGCAGGTCCGGAGATCAGAAAGGATCAGGATCTCTAGTATCTTCATAAAATCGTGTGTGGCTCGACAGAAGGAGAGAGGAGAGAAAAGATTATTAGGACTGGGAATTGGTGTAATAGAGAGACTAGTCAGGGTAGGCTTGAGTAAACAAATACTTTTTAAGCCTAGACTTAAACACTGAGACTGTGTCTGAGTCCCGAACACTAATTGGAAGACTGTTCCAGAGCAGTGGGGCTCTATAAGAGAAAGCTCTTCCCCCTGGTGTAGCCTTCACTATTCTAGGTACCGTCAAATAGCCTGCATGCATACCATCGCTCTGTCTGTCTCTCGCTATCTCTCTCGCTCTCTCTCTGTCTCTCTCTCTGTCTCTCTCTCTCTGTTTCCCTCGCTCTCTGTCTCTGTCGCTCTCTCTCTGTCGCTCTCTTTCTGTCTCCCTCACTTTCTCTCTGTGTCCCTCATGCTCTCTCTCTCTCTCTCTCTGTGTCCCTCGCTCTGTCTCTCTGTCGCTCTCTCTCTCTCTCTCTCTCTCTCTCTCTCTCTCTCTCTGTCTCTCTCTCTCTCTCTCTCTCTCTCTCTCAGTGAGACACACACGCACCGGCTATTCTGGATGCAGATCAGACTTCAGCTTTATCTCTGTCCCAAAAATCTGTCTGCTTGTTGTTGTTTTTTTTTCTTTTTTTTGGTCTGAGTACTAAACCATAACATGTTTGTTTTCTTTCGCTCATATTTGAATGAAAGACGAAAGCTAACCCATCAAAATTGTACACAAATGCAGAATTTTTGTGCATTAAAATGTGCACATGACACAGTAAGTCTTTATATAAGTGCATAGTTGCGTATCACGCATCCATTTTACAGCAAACAGTTGTAACGCAGCATTGTTTATTTAGTTCTTGTGAAGATATGCTTAACGGTCAGACATCAAAATAATGTTATTTCATTTAATTATTCATTTTTATTATTCTTTTAAAATATCTGACGGGTTTTGTGAACATAATGTCACAAAGTCAAAACCTACCCAACATATTTAGTTATATTTGCTGTGCTATTGTGATAAACGTCATATATTTTATCTTCAGTTATGTGCTCTCATTGCTTCAGTCAGATTCTCTGTCGTGTGTGTGTGTGTGTGTGTGTGTGTGTGTGTGTGTGAGGAAGAAGCCTCTCTGAAAGCACTTGAAATAAGCTGCTGCATATGTAAGGCCCTGAGTTCATGCTGGAATGTTTGTCCATGGTTAGTCAGAGAGAGAAAGCGTCTGTCTTCCTGAAAGCTCGGAGCAGATTATATTGTAGTCGTTTGCGCCGCTTTAGAAAAAATACAGACAGCCAAACGTGACGAGCGTGATCCTTCCATTTCAGGATCTTGCATGATCGGCTATCTAGGTGAGGAGAATTGGTAAACAAACGCGACTTCTCACAAGCACGAGGCCGTTAGAAAAGTAGCTCTTGTCTTATCTCTTTTTTTTTTTTTTTTTTTTTTTTTTTTTTTTTTTTGAGCTAAACCTTGACCGTATATTTGAAGGTCACAGTCTTCCTCTGACTTGTTTAGAGCAACTATAATAATGTCCGAGACCAGTGTCGCTGAGACCAAATTCTTCTCAAGTCTGAATCCTGACAGTGCTACAGCCGTCTGTCCGAGAGAGCAGAATTGGGAGGAACGGTGTTGCTCTTTCTGCTGTCAGTAAGACTGACACTAGCCAATCGTGGGCATCTCTGAGCTCATGCGTTTGGAAGAGGGCACACAGCACTTTCTTTGGGTGTGACATAGCATTAGCAGCAGTTTGAAAAGACGTAGTGGCTGGCTTCATGTCTCTGATGGTTTCCTCTAAATAATGTAGATGTTTGCACGTCAGACATCAGTTCATTTTGTTGTGCTGGACTAGGTAATCATCCAGGGTTAGGTTTAGGGCTGGGAGACCAAACCAAACATATGGGTCTCAGCCTGCAGTGATGAAGACTAGCTGTTGTAGGCCACGTTCGTTAATGTTCGTCGACGCATCGTTCCCATGGTATACCCAAACGTCCTCGTAACCGAGGCCTTCGCATCACCTCTCAGTTGTGTAGCTTCCGTGGCTGTGCTTTCAGTCTGCACTCTGTTCACATCATGTTCTCATTCTCACACACACACACACACACACACACACACACACAAAAACCTCTCCTCCCTGATGGTGCTGTTTATCTCTCAGGCCAGGTTTATGTGGAAAATGTCCAGGAGCGCTGCTTTGCTGTCAGCACACTCTGGAAGCGTAGCACGCTAAATACAGATCATAGGTAGCACCACACTCCTTCTGTCCATGGAAGGAATGCATGCCTCCGACTCCACAGCGAATGAAACTGACCTCCAAAGAGTGCACGAGGCCTTGCACTCACCCCTCGCGTGTTTTCATTCCATGACTCGTTAACTGGTGTCAGTTACAGAGAACACTCGCTATTCGCTACTTCCAGCTGCTTGGCCTCTGGAGCTGCACTCAGCAGACACGCTTCAGTATGGCGGTTTGTTTATTTCTGTGTCCCGTGAAACGGTGTTCTGTGTTTAATAAAGATGGTTGAAATGTTTTGACTCGCGTTTGAGAGATTCATAAAGGATGTCATGAGCAACAGGTTAGGTATGCACTCTGATCTGTTTGTGATTTTGGCATGGCATAATATGCTAATTACTTTTTTACGCTAAAAGCATTTACACTTGCATTAAGTGTAATGAAGATGCATTACCACGATACATGATCCGATAAATTTCAGTAATCCGATGAGATTTATACTCGGTGGCTGAAGGGATTTGACTGACAAGATTAGGGAATTGATTCCGGTCTCAGGATGTGACTGTAAAGACTCGAAACTACAACAGCAGTTGATGGTTCAGGGCCTTGCTCAAGGGCCGAGCAGTGGCAGCTTGGTGGTTCTGGGATTTTAACTCCCAACCTTCTGATCAGAAGTCCAGTGTGTTGTGCTTGGGGGGTTGACATTGTGGCACAGTGGGTAGCATCGCAGGCCTACCTCACCACTTGTCTGTCAAGACTTGGTAATTTGGTCTTGTCTGTTACGGTTTGGGACTTGACTCAATATTGTGATTTGTCTCTGGACGTTACTTTCAAGACTCTGGACTTATCTGTTATGGACTGTGACTCAAATCTAGATTTATCCTTCATGATTTCCATCATGGATTTGACGCAGGACTTGTCTGTGAAAACTTTGGAACTGCCGCAGGACTTTGTCATGATTTGGAATTTGACTCTGGGCTTGTCTGGCATGTTTTGGGATTTGACCCTGGGCCTGTCTGGCATGATTTAGGACTTAACTCTGGGCTTGTCTGGCATGATTTCGGACATGAATTGGGACGTGACTCTGGGCTTGTCTAGCATGATTTGGGACTTGAATTTGGATTTGACTCTGGGCTTGTCTGGCATGATTTCGGACTTGACTCTGGGCTTGTCTGGCATGATTTCGGACTCGAATTGGGACTTGACTCTGGGCTTGTCTGGCATGATTTGGGCCTTGAATTGGGACTTGACTCTGGGCTTGTCTGGCATGATTTGGGACTTGACTATGTTCCTGTCTGGCATGATTTGGGCCTTGAATTGGGACTTGACTCTGGGCTTGTCTGACATGATTTGGGACTTGACTATGTTCCTGTCTGGCATGATTTGGGACTTGAATTGGGACTTGACTCTGGGCTTGTCTGACATGATTTGGGACTTGACTCTGTTCCTGTCTGGCATGATTTGGGACTTGACTCTGGGCCTGTCTGGCATGATTTAGGACTTAACTCTGGGCTTGTCTGGCATGATTTCGGACATGAATTGGGACGTGACTCTGGGCTTGTCTAGCATGATTTGGGACTTGAATTTGGATTTGACTCTGGGCTTGTCTGGCATGATTTCGGACTTGACTCTGGGCTTGTCTGGCATGATTTCGGACTCGAATTGGGACTTGACTCTGGGCTTGTCTGGCATGATTTGGGCCTTGAATTGGGACTTGACTCTGGGCTTGTCTGGCATGATTTGGGACTTGACTCTGGGCTTGTCTGACATGATTTGGGACTTGACTCTGTTCCTGTCTGGCATGATTTGGGACTTGACTCTGGGCCTGTCTGGCATGATTTGGGACTTGAATTGGGACTTGACTCTGGGCTTGTCTGACATGATTTGGGACTTGACTCTGTTCCTGTCTGGCATGATTTGGGACTTGACTCTGGGCCTGTCTGGCATGATTTGGGACTTGAATTGGGACTTGACTCTGGGCTTGTCTGTTATGACTGTGACTCGACTCTAGATTTATCTGTCATGACTTGGGTTTTGACCCAGGACTTGTGTGTAAAAACTTGACTGGGGATTTGTCCGTTATGGCTTGTGACTCAACTCAAGACTTGGCATTTTTGTGTCAAGACTTGGAACTTACTTAAAAACATTATTTATTGCTGTGTACTGTGTTGTCTGTGAGCTAGAACATATGTTCTCTCTCAGGACTGTAATGCCTATGTGATGTGTGAAACAAAGCCAATGACTTTACTGTAAGTAACTCTGAGAGCTTAAAAGGCTACAA